>NC_045542.1:145602731-145902731 GCF_009769535.1 Thamnophis elegans | reverse complement strand
AGAAAATTTGAGGGAACTTTGTCAATTAACCGTGTCTTATTGTGGCTTTCCCAGTGGAAGACCAGATCCCGCGACAACACTAGCTATTCTTTTTTGCCTTGGTAGTCTAAAATAAATGTCATATATTATGGAATATTATGTATTTCCTTTGAATATTGACCTACTGCAATAATTATATATCTCTAGCCAGTTTACAAATCAATTCATGAAAAATATCGGTGCTGCAAAAAAAAAAATCAGTAAAATTTAATCAGGTAAGGAACAAAGGGTATCCTTTGTTTGGATAATCATATCCAAAGACTTGTCTAAAAAGGCTATTTCCATCGTTTTCTGAAAGGGGATCAAAATGGGATTTACCCAGATCTTTGCTGTGGGGTGGGGAGCATATTCTAAAGGTTAAAGTGTGGAGTATAAGAGAAATATTGTTTCCAGGTTCTGGCCTCTTCCACGGACACTCAAGGCTTCCTCCATATGTTTTGCTTGTCCAGAGAGTTTATAATAAACTCACGTGACATTTTCATTTCCCTTTCCTTTTATTCTTTATTCTTATCCAAACCCTCTCAATGGAATTCCATGCTCAGTTTATGCTCCCTTTGTACACAACACAACTTCTTTTCTGTTCTAGATTGTCAATGGTACCCCCTATTAGCTTTGGTGTTGCAGCTTTCTGCTAATCTGTTGGTTTTTAGAAGAAAGTGGACAACCTTTTGTCTGAAATGGTATAGGGTCTCCTGCTTGAGCAGGGAGTTGGACTAGAAGACCTCCAGTGACGTGCGGTGAGGTTTATGGCTGGTGAGGCAGTCCTCTCCCCCGACATCCTACTGTCTAAAGCGCTTTCTTTCTTTCGCCCGCCTGAGCTCTGACAACTGCCGCTTTCTTTTGCCTGGCTGCCACTTTCTTTTGCCCGCCTCTGTGTCCGCAGCAGCCGCGGACACAGAGGTGGGCAAAAGAAAGTGGCAGCCCGCCAGCTCACCCACCTGAGCTGGCGGGCTGCCGCTTTCTTTTGCCCAGCTGCCGCTTTCTTTTGCCCGGCTGCCGCTTTCTTTTGCCCGGCTGCCGCTTTCTTTTGCCCGCGGACACAGAGGCGGACGAAAGAAAGTGACTTTCGCCCACCTGAGCTGGTGGGCTGCCCTCCCTGCCTCTCCTACCCCCTTCCCTCTCTTCACTCAAACAAACTCTCTCTCAAATTGGGAAAGTTTGTTTGAGTGAAGAAACAAACAAACACACACACACACAGTTGCACCAGGAGGATTAATTTTGAATTCCTCCCTCTCCCTCTGACCCACATACCTTTTCCAGCTGTTTCACAGAGGATTTCAACTCTGCTCTTGCCTGCCATCATGAAAATGTAAAAGGAAAAAGGCAAGAGCTGCTGAGGTCAGGCTGGGCTAGCTGCTGCCAGAGTTCCCAATGGATGACTCTGCTTAACTGTTTAAAAAAGCCTCTAAAAAACGCCCTCTACAGGAGGAGGCAAGAGAACCACGTGCCTCATCTACATAAGGAATTTTTCGGCTTTTAACCCTTGCTTAACTCTGCTCGAGTGATCATAAAGTCAGACTAGATGAGGCACGTGGTTCTCCTGCCTCCTCCTGTACAGGGAACTTTTTAAGAGGCTTTTTAAAACAGTTAAGCGCTAAGCAGAGTCATCCACTGTGACTCTGGCAGCAACTACCTCAGCCTTTTTCCTTTTACATTTTTTTTGTTTTCTTAATGACAGTGGTGAGGCTCTGCCTCCCCTGCCTCCCCTGACTGCACGTCACTGAAGACCTCCAAGATCTCTTCCAATGCTGTTATTCTGTTATTATTATTCTATTAATCTCCAATCCTCCCATGGAGGCTTCGGTATCTTCCAACTATTTTTGGAAGGCTGGGCGGAAGGGGCCAACTTGTAGCAGCCAACTCACTGCTGCCAACTTGCTATGATCAACTCGCCACGCGACAATTCAACAATTCACATTTTGTCCCTCCTTGTTCCTCCCTTCCTTAATGATTCCATTCTACCATTTCTTCAATATTAGTGTAACTCTTGTCCCGCAGTGAGTTGTCCTGCAGCGAGTTGGCTGTGGCGATTTGTCATAGATCCAGGCTGGGATTGGTCAAATTTGCTCAGGGGGTAAAGAATGATCTACTACAGCAAGAGCTTGGTGCCAGTTGCTGAGCTCAGTTGGGCCTTAATACTGATTTTCTGACTCCTCAGCAGAGGTGGTATTCAGCCGGTTCTGACCGGTTCTAGAGAACTGGTAGCGGAAATTTTAAGTAGTTAGGAGAACTGGCAAATACCATCTCTGGCTGGCCCCGCCCCTATCTATTCGCTGCCTCCTGAGTCCCAGCTGATTGGCTGGGTCTTCTTTTGTTGCCCTGCACAGGAGAACGGAGCTGGAAAGCAGGTTAGTGGGGTGGGGAGGGAATGGGAATTTTGTAGTGACCTTCCCCTGCCATGGCCACCAAGCCATGGCCACCAAGCCGCACCCTCAGAACCAGTAGTAAAAAATATTTGAATCCCACCACTGCTCCTCAGGATTGTGTGCTTCACTTGTTTGCCTTTCCGTGGGACTCACTTTTTTGCTCCTCCTAAGAAACACCAGCTATTCTACTGAAGACACTTTCATGTTCTGCAACACTGACATATTGCAGCATAGAAACTAAGCCTTTTACTTTCTCCAATAAGGACACAAGCTTTCAGTTCCAACAGGCGTAGTCTTTGAGCAAGAGGACAAAGATTACATCCACCTTGGAAATCGCTGAGAAGCTTCTTTTGTTCTCCACACTGCTTGGAGTTTATTGGAGTCTCCCTCCGGCCAACTCTTAATATGGTCTCCTTATTTGCTAGCTCATTGATCAAGCAGAAAAATAAATTACATTTAGGTCATCCTGTCAGAGTATGCGTGTCTATGCGTACGTATATTTCAATCCAACCAACCTAATTATGAAGAATTTTGTAAATGTAGCAGAACTGTAGCTTTAAGCAAGAAGCAAAAATTATATCTGCAATAGCTTAAAAAAAGAAGCAGCAGTGGCTGAGGAAGCAATAAATTATTCAAAATGTAAGAGATTGTAGCAGTTCTAGAAACCAAGGAGGGAGTGGAGAATCAGACAAGTGATGAAATGTTTAAGAACAATCAAGCTGATAACAGTGAGCGTTGAAGAAAGAACAGCATATGAAACAGAGCAAATTATAGGAAGAATTTGAAAAACCTAGGCTACTGGCTACCCTGTGAAGATAAGAATTTGAATCATTCCCTTGCTGACTGTAACACATTAAAAAGTGGACTTTAATATCTGAAAAGTTGATTGTTCTATTTTCAGCCACTCATTTTCTGGGCCCTCCAAATAAGTTTACCTAGCTCAGATTCTGGTACCAAAAAAGTAATTTCTCTGAAATGTCACCGTTCCCACATTGCCAAAGCCACAACTGCAAATCAAGGAAACATTTGCAAATATTAAAATAGAGATGGACTTGAGGATATTCCAATTTTTAGAATGAGTTTGGTTGTCTACTTGCAGACATTTCATGATCTGACTAGGTAATATCATCTGTGCACTACATAGATTGTCTTCTATTGGGAGCTTTGTGTTGAGGGCCTGGCTTCATGACTTATCCTAAGATATTTTAATCAGGTGAAAAGGTCAACATGCCAAATTTTGGTTTCCTTCTTTCCCATTTCAGATCATTATGCCACTGATTGCAATTCCCTTCTATGACCTCAATAATTTGAATGCCTCATCTGCAGGGGTGAAATTCAACAGGTTCTGAGAGGTTCTGGAGAACTGGCAGCGGAACTGTTGAGTAGTTCGGAGAACCAGCAAATACCATATTTTTGGAGTATAAGACGCACCGGAGTATAAGACGCACCAAGATTTTGAAGAGGGAAATTAAAAAAAAGGTTTTGCACTCTGCAGACCTCTCCAAAACGGCTCATTTTTCATGAAAATGGCCCCATTTTTTGTCAAAAAAGTGCATGCATAGCCTTTAGGAGGCTTGTAGAGTGTTCCAGGGGGCTGAGGGGGCAAAAACAAGCCATTTTTTTGCTCATTTTGTCCTCCCCAGCCCCCAGGAGAATTCTGGAAGCCTCCTAAAGGCTATGTACAGCCATTTTTGCAAAGGGGCTGGGGTTTTGGGAGGCCAAAAATGCTGTATTCAGTGTATAAGATGCACCCAGATTGCCACACCTACCAAGCCACGCCCACAGAACAGAAAAAAGAAAAAAAAATCACTGCTCATCTGCACACTTCATCCTTTTGGTGGGGAATCCTTTCCTGCTAAAATGTAACATTTACTTCTCTTCCCTGACAGCCCCAGGATTTCAGTCATGGGACCTCCTGCTCACCTGCTGACAGGTCAGGTGGGTGCTGAGAAGTGGCACAAGGACACACATGCAACAGTACAAGAAACCTCTACATTGACAAAGCGATGTGGCAAGGATGCCCTCGAACTGTGGCGTCCTGCCAAGGTCCCCGGCCAGGCTGAGGAAACACCATACGAGCGCAAACTGAAGATTGACTCCTGGAAATTCAAGATAGATGTCTCAGATTCTGGAGAGGTGAAGAGAAAACCCCCGGAGGGGCCAGGGGTGACTCTATGGAAATGCAAAATAAAGCCTCCCCCTTGGGTTGGAAAGTTAACCTTGCCTTGCACCCGGGACTATAGCAACACAAAGAACAATGAATACGTGGCTCAGTACTTCAGGGAGACACGCCTGGTAGTAAGTCGCCTGCGCCAGGCTCTTATTGAAATCAACGAGCAGTTCAAGGGAATAATGCGTATGCGGCAGCAACTAAATGCCATGTTGGATAAAATCCGCCAGGGCCTCATGACCAACAAGCAGAGCAAAGCCATCCGAGAGCACCGGGCAGAAACAGAAAAGGTGAGACCTGCATTCCTGTCAAATCCGTCTCCTTCTTTGATTTGTTGTTGTAGTTGTAGTTGTTCAGTTACTAAACCGCATCCAACTCTTTGTAAGCCCATGGACCACAATACGCCAGGTCATCCTGTCCTCCACTGTCTCCTGGAGTTTGCCCAAATTCATGTTTATTGCATTGATGACACTAGTTAACTATCTCATCTTCTGCTGTTCCATTCTCCTTTTGCCTTCAGTCTTTCCCAACATTTTTTCAAGTGAGTCCTCTTGTCTCATTTGGTGGCCAAAGCATTTGAGCTTCAGCTTCAGTATCTGTCCTTTCAGAGAATAGTCATGGTTGATTTCCTTCAGGATTTTTTTTTTTTTTTGACTGATTTGATCTCCCTGGTGTCCAAGGAACTCTCAAGACTTTTCTCCAACACCTCAATTTGAAAGCATCAATTCTTTTACTCTCAGTCTTCCTTATGGTCCTATTCTCACAGTCATACGTTACATGCGAGGGACTCACTCACAGTTCATTTTTCTTAATGCATTATAAATACCAGTTTTTCAAACTCTGATCTTCTTTTATAAGGTGATCAGTATTAGTAATGGCGTTTGTCAGAGTTTGTTGCAATAATCAAATCCAGAAAGCACACACTTCTTTATATACATAATAATACATGAATAAATGTACAATACCAACAGCAGATTCTTCCAATGTGGTAGAAAGGAGAGATCAGTTTTCAATTTAGAGTTCAGCATTGCAGATAGACTAGATTCAGTTTCAATTCAGAGAGCAGACTAGATTAGTTCTCTTGCACAGACTCAGAGCTACATAGGTAAGTCACGCCCAGGTTCCAAGTGGTCTGGCATGGCTCTCAGTCACCAAATAGTTCCCATTGGCTGACCCAGTTGCCATGCTTGATTCTACGTTAGTTCAGAATCAATTCAACTATTTTAAATTGTAAACTGGAGTTGTGGCCTAATGCATTGTATGAACCCAGCTTATTGGGTGGGCAAACCATGATTAAACTATTAATAGCTCAGAAAAATGAACTGTATCAATATCATCTAGGAGGACAGTAAGCACTTAAGCACTTAATATTAGTACAAGGAAATTATTTTGTTGTTTTTAAAGAGTGTAGGTGCAAAAATATTGCGTTCTTGGCATGGCACATCTAATCATGAACAAACTTGTTCTGATAACTAATGATTTCCAATGTGTTTCCAATATTTGTTATATTTAATACAGATGTTCTACTTAATCACCTACACTATTATGTATTTCTTTAATTAATTTTTATAACTTGTTCTGCATTTGTGAGCGTTATCTTGAGAACATGAGGCAATGTGAATGACAGAATCAAAATGTGCTTTCTTTTATCAATCTTGAAACTAATATTTAACTGAATAAACTTTGTTATTTGATGATAAACTTGTCTAAAACTTTCATAAGACACTTTATAATTGTATGCCTTTCCAGCTTTCTCCATTATCATAGATATCTACTTCCATAAATAAAACATAGTAGAAATATTATATACATACATACATACATACATACATACATACATGTTACATACATACATACGGAGATAGTGAAAAGAAAAAGAATAAAGAAAATTGGAATAATAATCACAATAAGTTGCCCATTTTGTCTGATTTTATTTTAGGAAGATTTTCCCCCCTAGTCTTCTATTTGTGTATCCTGACACACACAATTTAATCAACAATTATATCAACAATTCTTGTCCTGGAGGGTTATGCTCAATGCCTACTCCATTTTTTAAATCGGTTATTTGATGTGCCAGATTCTGATGCATTCTCCGACGATCTTATTTATATTTACATCTAATCGTTTTAGTGGTCATTTAAGACTGTTTTAATTATTGGTTTTATTGCATATCACCATTTGTGAGATGGGTGGCTATATAAACTTGACAAACAAGCGAAGAAGCAAATAAATATCTCCTTCCTGGCATGTAGATATCTGACAAAGTAGATGCACTCATGAAATGGGAAAAGGAGGAATTTACAAAACTGAAAATGAAACTGCAGGACATGATGGCCTGGTCAGGAGATCATCTTAAGGTAAGGAATTAAACAGACGGGAAAAAAAGGAAGGCAGAATCCCACGATACATACCGGTGGATACTAAGTGGTTATTAACAGATGAAATAATCAAAGCAGAAAATATAGGGAAGCTTTAGATTTGTCCAAGATTTGTGTATTTCATGGGAAAGAACTAACAAAATTACTTTTTCAAAATCTGCAATTTTCTGTACCCCCAAGATTGAAAAACAGATCATGAAGGATGAAATTCTGATTTATTAATTTGTATGGAACTGAGAATCACAACTGGTGGGACAACAGAGTTAATTTTTTACTTAGCAAACTTAAGAGTTGTGTGGAACCCAACCCAAAGTAAAGGGACTCCTCTTTGCTTGGCTTAGAGCAGGCAGGGGTGCTCCTAAAACACAACTCAGCCAGATCAGCTATTTGGAAGAACTGAAGCTAATTGCAATTTAACTTTTTCAGATTTTCAGGCCCTCTAATCTTTGGCTTATCATATAGGAGCCTGCTGAAGTACAGGTAGTCCTCAATTTACAACAGTTTGTTTAGTGATCATTGAAAGTGACAGTTACAAAGTTACAAGACCCATGGTGGTGCAGTGGCTAGAATGCAGTACTGCAGGCTACTTTTGCTGACTGCCAGCAGTTTGGTAATTTAGTTCTCACCGGCTCAAGACTGACTTGGCCTTCCATCCTTCCGAAACCAGATTGTTGAGGGCAATAGGCTGACTCTGTAAACTTCTTAGAGGGGGCTGTAAAGCACTGTGGAGCCCTGTATAAGTCTAAGTGCTATTGCTATTGCATTGGAAAAAGTGACTTATGACTGTTTTTCACCTTTACGATTGTTGCAGCATCCCCATGTTCAATCATGATTCAAATTCAGATGCTTGGCAACTGACTCATATTTATGACGGTAGCAGTGTCCCGGGGTCAGGTACCGTTTGTGAATTTCTGACAAGCAAAGCCAATGGGGAAGCCAGATTCACAATCACTGTGTTACTAACTTAACAATTGCAGGGATTCACTTAACAACTGTGGTGAGAAAGGTCATAAAATGGGGCAAAACTCACTTAACAACTATCTCACTTATCAGCATAAACATTAGGCTCAGTTGTGGTCGTACGTCGAGGGCTACCTGTAACTATTACTAATGCAATGTTACCGACAATTGGATTAATATGATCATGCCATCTTCCTGATCAGTTGTAAAAATGGTGCGTTTTAAAAATCCTCTGTTTGCCATCTAATAATGGCTAACGTACTTGGTGGCTCAGTGGCTAAGACGCTGAACTTGTCGATCAGAAAAGTCAACAGTTCAGCGGTTCAAATCTCCCATTATTTGTCCCAGCTTCTGCCAACCTAGCAGTTCGAAAGAGCGTAAAAAATGCAAGTAGAAAAATAGGAACCACCTTTGGTGGGAAGGTAACAGCGTTCTGTGCGCCTTTGGCGTTTAGTCATGCCGGCCACATGACCACGGAGACGTCTTCAGACAGCACTGGCTCTTCAGCTTTGAAACAGAGATGAGCACCACCCCCTAGAGTTGGGAACGACTAGCACATATGTGCGAGGGGAACCTTTACCTTTAATGGCTGAGGAGCTCTGCTGGAAAAGTGAAACTGCCATTGCAGAAGGCAGTTTACTGAGGAGAGAAGCCAAATCACTGCTGGTGTCAGCTAAGCCAGAGATAGAGCTTCTTTACTTAACTTTGGGGGCTACAGCCAAGTGGAAGAGAACTGTGCTAGGTTTATATCTAAGCCTAGATTTAAGCCTAGCAGGCTGAATAAAAGTGGTCGTTTCATCTTTGGTTTCTTCATTATCAGCATCCAATTTCTTGCAGCAACTAGGTACATGTAGGGAAACCCTCAACACCCTGTGTGGTGAACGTGGCCGTGTGCTCGACCTGGTGCCCCAGCCTCTGCGCATGGTTCTCTTAGGGGCTGGGCGTGATTCCTGGCTTGGCCTGGACCGGCCCTCATCCCCCTGGGTGGAGCGAAATGAAACCCCAATTCCAAACCCCGTGGGAGCATTCACAGCAGGTAATTACTATAACTTTTGGGGGATGTACAGAAATAAATTCTTAGACACATAGTTTGATATGGCTTACTGGCTATCAAGTAATAACGCAAAGGAAGAAACAGGCTAAATGCATTTCACATATTAGCAAATACCGGTACTCATCATTTCTTATCATATCAGTGGCATTTCAAGAAAGAATTCAAGAATTTGTTAAAAGAATTCAAAGAATTCTTTTAACAAATTCAAACAAAGAATTCAAAGAATTCAAGAATTTGTTACCTGCAGAAGAAAAGGCTTCTACAGTCTATCTGGATACATATTGCGGACACATTTGTCTGCCTATTCCTTTATAAAGTGGGAAAATTTATAGGCTCTTTGATTGCTTTTTTCTACCCTGTTTCCTTGAAAATTAGACCTCCCCGGATAATAAGCCCAATCGGGCTTTTGAGCGCATGCACTAAAGTAAATCCTCCCCCCAAAATAAGCCCTCCCCCAAAATATTGCAACACAGCAGCAGCCATGAGGTGACCACGCTCACCACTTCCTGCACCTCAAAAATAATAAGACCTTCCTGAAAATAAGGCCAAGCATTTATTTTGGGGGGGGGGGCAAAAGAAAATAAGACCCTGTCTTATTTTCGGGGAAACACGGTAGAATTTCTTAGAAGTTCCACAGGCAACTAATGTACACCTCTTAAAGACCTCCGTAAGAATTCATCAGAATCCTCAAATGGTGTGCAGTTGCTACAGCATCTCACACAAAGTAAAGGGGCTGTGGCAATCTGTGTACAGAGATTCAAAGTCAAAAACAATTCGCAGACAGGAAAGGTTTGCTAAGCTGACAGCCTGAGAAATTCAGCACTTCAAGGAAATTAGGAAGATTAATGAGCTAATTAATAAAGAAGGGCTACAGGATTTATCTCAAGTCTCTAGATTCTGTACTCTAGCCCTCAATTTTTGGCATTAAAACTAATTAAGGAAAGTTGGGGGTAAGTCTTTTTTCTCCAATCATGCTCTGCAGTTAAACAGCTTGGTGTCTATCCTGACACTGAAAAGACAAATGTCCCTCAGAGTCAGCCCAGTATGCTCTCAGATTAAGTGTTTTTCTTCACAGATCAGGCAGCAAGCTAGAACATGTATTTTCATAAGTGGATCATCCTATAACCTCGTCAATGCTGTCTCTCCTTTCCACTTTTTAACACTTATTGTTATTTCCATCTCCTCAAATCCACAAAAAAGAAAGAAGGGCAAAGTGAGAGGCAAAGTTAAAACCAAGAAAATGAAGTATAGATATGATATACTTTTGTCAAACCAAATTTCCAAATAGATATACTGTATTGTATTAGGGATGCACTCATTTTTAACTGGGTTAATCTAGCTGCCCCAAGAGTTGTTGGCATATTCAAGATTCTAGAATTCTTTCCTGAGAAAGAATTGCAGGTAGATTTAGGAACTTGCAAATGGCAATGATGTCAGTCCAGAGACTTAGCCCAGCACATAACTTTTAGGCCAATTTTTTTTTTTTTTAGTTTTTATTTTATTTTAATATAAACAATCCATCTTCCATTAAACAGTGTGTCGTCTGGGTATAAATATTTTATCCGAACAATTAAGATTTACAATCATATTTAATCTATTCCTAGCTTAATACCAATACCTTAAATGTCTAATACGATAACAATCCTCTTCATGATTTATTTAACTCTATTCATTATATTAACTATTGGTACATTTTCTGTATTTTACACGATTCCTGTTACTGCTAATTCTTATAGTCATTCTCTAACCATCGATAAAATGATTCCCAAATAGTATAATAATCAGTCTGTTCTTTTAGTACAATTATATGATTTAGAGGTAAACCGCACAAGCAACATGGGAGAAACTTCAATTAAACAAGAGTAGAAGTGTTTTTTATGAACAATCTATCCTTGCCTATTACACTGAGAAAGAAAAAGAATGAAAGCTGGCTCGAATTGTAAATTGCATTCAACAAGCAGAGCAGATTTGAAAAGAACTCTTTATTTCCTCTTCGTTTCATTACTGCTGTTCTCCAGAGTGTGCAGGAGCTCTAGAAGATGCCCGGCGTCTTACTACTATCACCAAAAATGTGATGTTTCAGTTACAAAAAACTATCAGTGAAGCACAGAACACCCGTAATACTGTGCACGATGCCATTGAGAACCGATTGCAAGGCAAGATGGAGGAGACTCTCGGTCATAAGGTAAATGTCTTGATAGGTTTGCTGTAACATAGGTGAAATTAGTCAGACAGACAATCAATCAATCAATCCACTGATCTGCTCAAAAAGCAAGCAAATTCTGAGACAACAAATACAAATTTTAATAAAACTAAATGATTACAAAATGGAAGTGGTCTAATGTAAGTCAGACTAAACACACACTGCTTTTGTAATATCCTATTCTGTTTCTTAGCAGCAGTATGCCATTAGCTCGTCGGGGCCACACTCTGGAAAAGCCAATGTCTGGGTTCTAGTGCGCATACGCCAGTGGTGGGTTTCAAATTTTGTTAGAACCTCTTCTGTAGGTGTGGCCTGCTTTGTGGGAGTGGCTTTGCTGGCCATGTGACTGGGTGGGAGTGGCTTGCCAGCCATGTGACTGGGTGGGCATGGCCAACTTGTAAAATGTGGTGAAACTCACTTAACAACGCTCTTGCTTAGTAACCAAAATGTTGGCTCTAGAAGCTCTGGTATTTGAAGCACCCAAGTCTTAAAGCTGTCAAGTTACAAGACCCTTGCACCCCTAACCCTTTAGGAAAAAAAACTCCAGGGGTGTTCAAACTTGACAGCTTTAAGACTTGTGGACTTCAACTCCCAGAATTCCTTCTCTCGCTCTTCATCTTGATAATGTGCGGACAGACGGGGAAAAGGAGCTGGAAACGGTTCTAAATGGCACTGTAGATTTGTGGAACCTCTTCTATAGAAGAGGTTAGAACTGGCAGGAAACCACTTCTGGCATGCGCGTCTGACAATCAACTGGCCGGCGTGCATGCACACACTAGTTTTTGACACTGCCTCGTGCTCGAAGGGATCGTGCTCCAGAAAAGCCAAACTTCTGGGCCTTGCCTGTTTGCCTTCTGGATTTCTGGCACGCATGTGCGTGCGAAAATCAGCTGTCCTTTGCGCATATGCACACCAGTTTTCAGCACTGCTGCATGCACGAAGGACAGCTGATTGTCGCACGCACATGCGTGCCAGAAACCCAGAAGGCAAACAGGCAAGGCCTCGCATACCAGGCGACATGGCTTCATGTGCCACTTTGGGCACACATGCCATAGGTTCGCCATCACGGCCCTAGTAAATATTTAGAAGGGCCCCTTTAGAATTTCTAGGACTGAAAACTAGACTGGAAGGTTGAAAAAACATTTCTGAAGACGACAGAAAAGGTAAATCGGCTTTACCTTTTTAGTCGTTGGTTTAGTTCATTTATTTGTTGTTTATTTACCTAATTTACATGGCTGCCCATCTCACCCAAAGCAACTCTAGGTGTCATGCAACAAAGTTGTTGTGAGGACCCAGCAATTGTTTTTCATGCTTTATTGTTACAGAAAACCAGGAGATTCGGACTGCGAGATCAAGAAAAAGCTTTATTTGGCCAAATAGTTCAGATAGAGATAGCAATTTCTAACAACTGAACAGTGTTCTAATCCAAACATGCGTTCTTATAGTATGTGCAAAGCATCGAAAACACGGAAATATGTTGAAACATTTCAATGGGTTAAGTTCCTTATTGCTAGGCAGAAAAGCATACAGGGAACACTAGTTTCATTCTGGGTTTTGTAGTTAAGCTATATGCCTGACTCGCAGGCGAGACCTCCAACGGACTTGGCCTACTTACAACAGGTGTCGCGGTTTGACATTTCAAACTTCCTGTGTTCAAACTTCCTGTTTTTAATGATATAGAAGGGATACATGGGGCCCCCAAGAAATCCTCAAGTCTGACCCTGTTTCATGTTCACTCTTATGTCCAAATCTCGCTTTATGTCCTGCCAAATATTCAGCAATATTTGCTCAGGCAGGTTAAGTGAGTGCAGAAAATACATACATACATACATACATACATACATACATACATACATACATACATACATACTATCTCCAGATTTAGACCTTAGTGTTATATTAATTGGGAGTAGAATCTCTCCTATCAGTTTTTAATGGAAATTAGTGGACTTCTACTCCCAATATTCCCCAGTCCATATACTGCCAAGTTTGAAAAACACTGATCTACACAGGTAGTCCTTGACTTACCACAGTTCATTTAGCAACTGTTTAGTTATGGCACTGGAAAAAGTGATTTACGGCCATTTTCACACTTAAAGACCATTGCAGCTTCCCCATGATCATGTGATCAAAAGTCCAATGCCAACTGACTCGTACGTATGATGGTTGCAGTGCCCCGGGGGTCATGTCATCCCCTTTTACGACCTTCTGATAAGCAAAATCAATGGGGAAGCCAGATTCACTTAACAACCGTTAAGGTGAATCTTAACCGGAAACCGTGTCCCTAACTTAATGACCTCAGTGGTCCACCTAACAACTGTGGCAAGAAAGTTAGTAAAATGGGGCAAAACCTGCTTTAAAAATGTCTCAGTTAGCAATGGAAATTTTGGGTTCAAGGGTGTTCGTTAAGCCGAGGACTACCTGTACTTCTTAAAACAGAGCTTTTAATCCTGTCCTGTTCTTCTCAAGCTTTGAATCTAGACAAGTGATGCATAGTAAGGATTCTAATGATAAGGTAAAGGTAAAGGTAAAGGTTCCTCCCGCACATATGTGCTAGTCGTTCCCGACTCTAGGGGGCAGTGCTCATCTCCATTTCAAAGCTGAAGAGCCAGTGCTGTCCGAAGACGTCTCCATGGTCATGTGGCTGGCATGACTAAATGCCAAAGGCGCATGGAACACTGTTACCTTCCCACCAAAGGTGGTTCCTATTTTTCTACTTGCATTTTTTTAATGTGCTTTCAAACTGCTAGGTTGGCAGAAGCTGGGACACGTAACGGGAGCTCACTCTGTTACAGGGTGCTAGGGATTCGAACCGCCGACCTTTCTGATTGACAAGCACAGGGTCTTAGCCACTGAGCCACCACGTCCCTTTTTGATCTTAGGATACGGTGCTTAAAAAGTTTTAAAATTATATTTGGAAATTTAGCATGTCTGATCAGCCTCATTCAATTATTCCTTTATTTTCTCTCTATCTCTCTCGCTCTCTCTCTATCAGGAAAAATTAGATATAACCCTGGGAGGAACACGTAGCACTCTGCACCGCTGCCAACGTTTCCACCATGAGATGCGTCTCACTCGTGGATTGACACTGGTGAGATATGATGGGCTGGGTGCCACCTGTGCTGTAATTCTCTCCCTTAGCCCACTCCAAATCTGATTATTTATTTAAAACATTTATGTAGCTGCCCATCTTTCAACCAATTCTGGGTAACTCCCAATCAAAAATAAAAAAAAATCATTGAAAATTATGAAACACAATATTTACTTAAAATATTTACATAGCCGGATTAGCTGGAGTTATTTTTCTATCCATTAGAATCCACCTTTGCTTTGAATTTATACCTACAGGGCCCTGAGAGCATGAAGTACCTGGAGACAAGGGAAAAGCTGACACGGCCAATAGTGCAGACGTATCAGAGACATGTGGGAACACAATTGCCTGAAGCTACAATCCTTGAGCAGGTAAGGTTATTACAGTCTTTGTGCAGGATGTATAATGCAGTCTTCCAGACCATGAATTTTGGCCTGGGTAGAAAATACAGGAACTTTCTTAAAACAGCAGTAACGCCATTTTTAGCAGGTGTGCTTAAATGTTCTACTTTGGTCAGTGGACTTGCAGTGTTTATGCTATAAAATGCTAAACTGAATTATCTGTGGGGTTCTTGGTGCTCTCTTCTTGGTGGCTTTCTTACAGACATTTCATTATCCAACTAGTAACATCATCAGTGCTAGAAGAGAGTGTGGTTTGTTCACTGTTTATATATAAGTGACTTGCCCCATCACTGTTGATGGAAGTTTTTTTTTATAGTTTCTTGATTAAAACACCTCAACAGCAGTCAACACCCAGATAATTAGAGATTAACACCAGGATTAACACCAAACCAACAGTCAAGCAGCAAACAATATCCCAAATGAGGACCCGCCAAACAATCAAAGAGTAAACAACACCTTTATCAAGGAATTACCAAGAATTAAACAACACTCCCATCAAGATTGACAGGACAAATCACTTGTATATAAACAGAAAGCAAACCCCGCTCCCTCTAACACTGATGATGTTACCTAGTCAGGTAATGAAATGTCTCCAAGAAAACAACCAAGCTCAGAGAGCACCAAGGGCCTCACAATTCAACCTTGAGATACAATATTCTCTTCTGTTGAATTAATTGTACACCTCATTATGATGCAAGTTAACTCTGTGGCAGCGGTGAGTTCTGGCTGCTGCTACTGCTGATTCGCTCAGGGGCGCTTCATGTGCGCTATGCGTGCATGCACAGTAATAAAAAAATGCTTCTGCACATGCGCAGAAGCAAAAAAATAAGATGGTGGTGCTATGGTGGCACCAAGAGAACCTGTTTGGGGGTGTGGCAGGCTGAGTTACTACCTACCTGGCCGAACTGGTCTGAACTGGTAGGAACCCACCTCTGCTCTGTGGATACAAAACTGATTTGCAAATATGTTTGCAAATCCTTACTTACTTTTTCTTCTCCGCTGTTGCTTTTTTTTTTATCCAGTCCACTACAAAGTTAGATAGCAGCATGGAAGATACGGCCATGGATATCCAACATCTAAAAGCCACTCAGAAGTACTTGCAAGAATGCATTCACAGCAAGCAGACAGGCTATGAAGTCGACGGTAGCATTAAACGCCTGCGGCAGCGCCGCATGCATCCACGCACCAGCATGAATGAGATTTTTGAATTGGTCTATACCTAGGAAGTCTGGCAATTAATGAGTACTAAAATAAAACCTGGACACTTATAGTAGTCAACTTCTTTCTAGTTAAGAAGGGGAAAATATTTGATGGGCAGTGATAATAGAATGGAGTACCAAATTCAAAATACTCTTAACTTAGTCAGATTCCTAAAATAGACGGGAATGTGGCTGCTTAATGTAGAATGTGGTGTAGACATTAAGGTAATAGAGGTTAAGTTAGTGGGAAGACTCGGGTTCAAATACACCCTTAGCTACGGAAGCTTACTGGGTGCCTTTGGGCTATTCAGTCTCTCTGTTTTATCTAGTGCACAGGACAGTTGTGAGAAAATACGAAATTTGGATTTAGTAATTAGATTTACAATATGAGAAAACAGTAACAGTGACCTTTGATTGAATTATCCCCTGCCTTTGTTCTAGGAGCTAGATAGCATACCCTATTGAAGCCCGGTATCCATATAACTAGCACATTAGTTTTTTTCAGCAGAACCTCTCTCGACCAGCTGCCCTGGACCTGTTTTTAATATACACATAGCATCAGAGAGGTAGCTTTATACTGACTGTTGTTGTGGCCCATCAGCTGCCAGCAGAGCTAGCAGCAGAGTCAGAGAGGAGGTGGTGGAGGGTCAACCTGGGCCAGCTTCGGTGCCTTTGGAAGGATCTGCTAAGGAAACAACCAGAGCCAGGGCCTTCTGTCCTCCCCCAGATGGAGAGGCAGCCTGAGATGAGTGAGGGGGAGGAACAGATGGACCCCATCCCAGATGTGTGTAAGTGCAGAGAGGAAAAGAGAGAAGAGCAAAGAAAAGCAGTAAGCCGGCTCTCAGGGAAAGGCAGACACAGACAATAGCCGGCCCATCCCTGGCTAGGAAATAAATAGCAGAGGCTTGGGAGTGGCCGGTTGTCACAGACGACCATTCATTTTTAGTATACAGCAAGCAATTCAGATTTCTTGGCTAAACCTAGGTTTGTTGGGACTAATTACACTTGATTTTTTGTTTATCCATGTGAATAAAAGACTGTTTCTGCCCTTTTATAAAAAGGGGTTTGTTTTACTCATGAGTAAATGTCTTATCACTATTTGCGAAGGCCGGGTCAGAACAACTGCCAGAAGGCAAGCGCTACACAGCTAGCTTGGGACTTCATTGAGAATTCTCAGTAGTAAATAGATAAATGTTATTCTATGGGATTCAAACCTCCCACCAGAAATTGAACTCGTAAAGTGCAATTTGGATTGCATACAATGCATTAGTTTTTAGGAACTATCTAGATTCTGGCCTCAGTGGTTGCAGGAAAGAATATATGGAAGCTATCTTCCCTTAAACCTTCAGAGGAGTGAAATACTGATGTGAAATTATGCCATATCTTCGCATATGGGGATTTTTACATAATTCCAATATATACACTTCTTTCTGTAATGCATCTGCATATTGCAATAGTTTAAGTTACTGAAATAAATTATATGGTGATGATTTAGTGTTGCCAGGGTTCATTGGGAGAACTGTGTGGACTCTGGGGACAATCTGTACACAATTTTAAGCCCTTAAGGTTTAACATTGATTAAGATATTGAGACATATCAAATAGTTCTTCAGCATTAATTTTGTGAAGAAGGAGCTAAAGCAGATGTTATTCGTACAAGTGTCACTTGAAGGGAGATTCACTCTCGAAAGTGTTAAAAGAGCAGAACATTCAATTATTTTCTCTAGAGAAGTCCTCCAACTCTTCTGTCACTCATGTCCTTTGTGACCTCTCATTTGGATTACTGCAATGCACTCTACATGGGACTGCCCTTGAAGAGCATATGGAACACAGTTGCACAAATAGTAAATGGTGTTGATTACTTGGCACATGCAATGCCACTACTCTTGTGTGTTGCAGTGGTTGTCAGTATGCTTCCGGGTAGACATTTTTAGACATTTAGACATTTTATTAAGATTTATAGGCCGCCCTTCTCCCTGAGGGGACTCAGGGCGGCTTACAATCACAGGGAAAGGGGTGCAATACCAAAAGACAAACAGTAAGTGAACAAAATAAAATAACAAAACACAACTTGCATTCAACAGTCAACACTCGGGCGGGTAAATTGGGAACCTATCCCCAGGCCTGCTGGGAGAGCCAGATCTTAAGGGCCGTGCGGAAGGTCTGGATGGTGGTGAGGGTACGAATCTCGATGGGGAGATCGTTCCACAGGGTCGGAGCTGCAACAGAAAAGGCTCTCCTCCGTGTAGTCGCCAGTCGACATTGACTGGCAGATGGAATTCGGAGGAGGCCCAGTCTGTGCGATCTAATCGGTCGGAGGGAGGTAATCGGCAGAAGGCAGTCTCTCAAGTACCCAGATCCACTACCATGGAGTGCTTTAAAGGTGGTCATCAGTACCCTGAAGCGCACCCGGAGATCGACAGGTAGCCAGTGCAGCTCGCGGAGGATGGGTGTAATGTGGGCGAACCGCGGTGCGCCCACTATCACTCGCGCGGCTGCATTCTGGACTAACTGCAGTCGCCGGATGCACTTCAAGGGCAACCCCATGTAGAGCCCAGTATTCCAGCCTAGAGATCACAAGGTACAATTCAATGTGCTTGTTTCCATCTTTAAAGTTTATGGCTTCAGACCAGGTTATCTGGGGAACTGGTTATCTGGTTGGGGTTGTTACTTCTCAACCAATTTAGTCTGGCAGGATGTGCTGCCTGGGTCCCATCACTCAGGAAATGGAAGGGCCCAGGAAATGTGTCCTTTCTGCTGTAGCACTTGGTCTATGGGACATCCTCCCTCTGGAGATCAGGATTCCCTTAACCTGCTGGCCTTTCATAAGGTCCTAAAAAGGCTCGGTTATGTATCCAGGCATTAGGCCCCAAATGTCAAGTGTCCCGTCTCCTGGCTGTGACAACATCCATGGATTATAACAGTTTATTTATCTACTGTACGTAGCTTAATTTTTGCAATGTGGTGGTAACTTATTTGCTTGTTCATTGCCTAGAATCACGTAATGAGATGGACGGGCATACAGTTTGAATGAATTAATGAATAAATAAATATAAGTGGAAAGTAAAGGCAGCTTACCTTCACTTAAATAAACAGATTATGCTCCACTAATTTGAGTAAACAAAGCAAAGTAAGCTGATCTGAATGCACCTGCACAAAAAGAGGTTTTCATATTCAAGATCTCTCTTGCCAATATTTATAAAGAAAAGCCATGGGGACATTAGGGTCCTGAGATCAGGGTTCAAAAATCCGGGCGAGATGCAACCCACCTTTAGTACTTTTTTATTTTTCTTGATTTCACCTACTGGTTTTGTAACCCAGATCGGGTAGCCGACCTAACAAGCAACGTCTATGGAGATTCTCAGTCATCCAGGTCCTGGTTGCCCCAAAGGTGCTTTTTTTTCAAGAGGAAACTGAACTTTCCGGTTTTTCTTTGAAGATGTTTCGCTTCTCATCTAATAAGCTTCTTTTTTATCAATCAATTTGTCATCATCTTTATACATATCAATGCGTGAATGGTGTGTTTTCTGGTTATCATACATTCCAGTATATATATACATAATCTTATTACTCCTAAATATTACATTTCGTTTCCATTATTTCATATTATTTATACATGCTTTTCATTATCACCCCTCATTACTAAATAAGCTTTTTCAGCTCTGGCTGAATCTGGCACCTTTTTCAGAACTGAAGAAGCTTTTTGAATGAGAAGCGAAACGTTCTCAAAAGAAAACAAGAAAGTCCAGTTGCCTCCTAAAAAAGCACCTTTGGTACGATCTAACTAGCAGTTCAATTCCAGAGAAATAAAACTCAGACAGGGGAAAGGTGAAAAGGAAACCGCCTCAATAATAATATCACTGTTTTGGATAAAGTTATCAAGTCCACTTTCGCCCGCAAATCCCTCTCTATCTCTGCAACTACTCGGGATTGGAAAGGCTCAACTCCGCATGCGCTAAAGAACATCCAAATCACGCGACGACTTCTTCCGACCCGAATGGCGCCCCGGAGAGAGGATGGGCGCATGCGCAAATGCGCCGGAAGCCGGTAGCCCGTGGATAAGTCTCCGAGAAACCCCGTGTGCGGCCCTTTTCCGCCTGAGCCAGCGAGCGGCACACGGGGAGGTGAGGGAAGCGTCTCTATGTGAGCTTTTACCTCCGCGAGTCTGTGGGAGCGGCGGCGGGATCATCTTTGGTCCGAGGGCTGGGAATAAGGAGAGGCTCTGAGGGAAAGGCCTGGGGTGGAGGGTGGACAGAATCCGTTGGGAAATGAGGCCCGGGATCCCTTCAGAGCACGTGATCCGGCAAAGCGGAGAAAGACACGGCGGCATAGCATTTAATTACTGAATAAAATAAAATGTACCATAATAAAGCAACAGCAATTATTCTGGGGCGGCTTTTGTAGGCCGGTCAGCTCTTCTAATATGCTGGGACTTCATGGCTCCAACGTGGTCATGCTGACTGAAATGAGAGTTGTGGTCCTAATCCAGTATAGAGTACAATAGGAGAGGCTTCACATCTTTACTTATAAACCTCTTTTTTTGGGGGGGGATTTTTGGCGTCTCCTAATTTCTGAAATGAACTTTCCTGAAATGATCTGCTTTTTAAGTTAAGATGCTCCAAGTATAGCCGTTTTGAGAGAAAGACTTTTCAGAGTGAAGCAGGTTGTACCTGGTGAGGTGTTTTCCCCCCACTGTTTTTTTATCAGCTTGTGTGATTCTGCGCTGCTCTTCTTTTTACTTATGGTTGCATTGCTATTTTATGACCCAACTCTCCTGTCCCTTTATTTTTATTTATTTATTTAATCAAATATGAATTAAATAACAGATAGAAGTGTAGACATGATTATGAATACATGAAATGAATATGAATACAAGGGAATATTAGGACAGGGATAGTAGGCAGGCTGGTGCGCTTATGCATCCCTTAATATACATGTACAGTAGGCCATTTTACATCCTCCCCCAGCTTTTTCACATTTCTACTCACTTGTCCCTCCAGCTAATTTATGTTTTACAGAGTCAACAACAGCCTCCAAAATTTATAAAATATATGCTCTTTTGGTAATAACCCGCCACATTATTATCAAGATTTAGTTTATCTGATAAGCCTGAATTTGGAAAGAGGGAATGCAATAATAATATATTTGCAAATATAGCTTACAACTTGAAATGTGGGTGTAATGGGACTTGCAGTCTGGCACCTAACCCTGTTAAATGAATGAGCATGTAAATGCATCATGTTTTTGCAGGTACATGGGAATTACAGGGCATTTGGATTATTTCTGATGGCTAGTCTACATCATTAGTATTGGTTATGAATTAGAGCTGTGCAGTTCAGTTTCTTCACAACTGAATATTTCCATATTATGAAAAGATAATTGAACTAATTTGCATAGCATTAATAGAGCTTTTTCTGACAGTGTCTATCCAGAAAGTCAATATTGGGAGCAAGGAGCAAGCTATTGAAAGAGGCTGATTCAGGACCTAATTGCTTTTGATTTTGTCTCTAGAATGACTGACTGGGAGACAGCCCCTGCTGTGGCAGAAACCCCTGATATCAAGCTGTTTGGAAAGTGGAGCACAGATGATGTTCAAATCAGCGATATCTCCCTGCAGGTATGAAAAGAGAAGTTAACAGGTGGAATTTTGGAAGACAAAAACTGCAGAGTGGTTTTGTCTTCTGGCTAGAAGAAGAATTTTATTCTGATATTTATCCTAATGCATGACTCTTTACTTGTATTTTTGTAGGATTACATTGCTGTGAAGGAGAAATATGCTAAGTATTTGCCCCACAGTGCTGGGCGCTATGCTGCTAAGCGCTTCCGTAAGGCCCAGTGCCCAATTGTGGAGCGCCTCACCAACTCCATGATGATGCATGGGCGCAACAATGGCAAGAAGCTCATGACTGTGCGCATCATTAAGCATGCTTTTGAGATCATCCATCTGCTCACAGGAGAGGTAAGCATGGGGAGAAAAGACTATGATAAGGCATGGAGCAGGATAACTCTGTGAAATGAATTACTTGAAGGGCCCAAGAGAAGGAGAGATGAAGTTATACTTACTAGAAATAAATAGCTATAGTATGAATGAGGCATAAGCCGTGTATTTGGAATTACATTGGGATTACATTACATTACATTTACTCATTATTGGTGTTTGCTCATTTTCTTAAGTCTACTTTTGAAGCCCATTAGTATTTCCCATTAAAGAGTAACATTCCACTTGAATTTTTAATTTATGGAACAGAGATGCAGCAAACAGTTTATCAGTCTTGAATAGCAGGGTGCCCAATTGCTTGCAAATATCAAAGCCTTTCTAAAGGTTGTGACTAAATTAAATGTTTAATGGGGGGAAATAACTAGTTTTGCATTTGTCCCTAACTAGATGTTAAGCTATCTCCTCATTGACATATCATTCAAAGAAGAGGTTTGATCTTCAGCCCAAAATAAGTTTAACAATCATGATTTAAGACAAGTAAATTGTAAAAATCAACATACCCACAGAATTTTCAAGGACTGTTTCGTTCCTGAGTAACACATAATTTAATATCTACTTGTACTACATCTTTAAATAGAAATAGATTTGACCTCAATACAAATACATCATTTGAATTTTAAACAAATCCTGCTTTGCTAATAAGCTATTAAACGTTGCTTTTCTCACAATATTTAGCTCTATTGACATAGCAGGTTTTAGAGTTCAGGTGGTGTTTAAATTTTTAAATGTTTGCTCTTAAATCCTATAGGAAATATTTGCTATTAAATATATAAGTTGTACTTTCTACCTGCCTGGTGTAAAGAGTAATTGCCCAGGCTAGAGGTCCTTGTATAATGCTAAGAAACTCTATACCTAGAATGTATTGCTGTTGGAAAAGGTGTCTAATCTTAATCTGTTTCACCCAAAATCCTTTTCTATTTTTTTGAAAACCTAGTACAATATTCATTTCTCTCAGAAAGAAATACCAAATGAATAATTAATATGTGCTGAGTATTGGGTTACATGGGAGTAAGTCAGTCAAATTGTTGACTGACTTCACTTCCACAAATTGTAGACAAACGAACATTAACATTACAAGATGCACACAAATAAGATGGTGGCTACCTTAATATAATGCAGTCCGTTGCTATAAAGACCAAAGAGGATGGCCATAAAAGAGAGACTGGGAAGATGTACTCCAAAGAGATGAGAATGAGAAAATAGATAAAAGTTTAGGGCATCTGCAAAAAGTATGGAAATATCTGAGATGTCCTTAATTCATACAGGTATAAAAAAGAAGAGGAAACACAATCATACTTGGAGATTATGTTATCAATGTACATGTAGGTGGTCCTTGTTTAGTAACTGCAGTGGGACTGGCAACTGTTGCTAAGCAAAACAGTTGCTAAGTGAAAAATGTCTGCTTATGATCTTATTTCAGCTTTCCTTCGCTTTACAAACCTGCAGATATTGTAAATGTGTCAGTCCCAAAGTTATTTTTTCATCACTGTCACAACTGCGACAGGTCACCATATCTAAAAGATTACTACCAGTGAAAGTAGCCTTTTGTCTTCTGTGGAGTTTATTCCTTGGTCTAGTCTGCCTCCTAGAGCTGACAGTGGCTTTGTTGTTAAGGCCTGCAAAAAGTTGGTGCTGGGAAACTGCTGCATGAGAAATAGAAGAGAAGGTCAAGGCAAGTGTTTGCTGGTTAAGCCTCGTGAATATTTGGTGGCAAGCAGCCTCAGACTTCTATTATGCCATAAAATAAATAAAAGCATTTCTGAAAAGTTAGACACAGATCAACATCAAAGGATATTGCTTGCTTAGTGCTCCTATGATTTGGTGGCCACTGATGTTTGGAGGTTTCTGAAGTTCCCCCAGTATCTTGATTGGGCTAGCATTTAGAAAGGCAGTTATGAATACTTAGCTTTTGAACATTTTAGTTATCACATTTCAGTGCTGCCTATTTTATCTAAGGGATTCAGGGCAGCTTACAATAAAAACATCACAAAATATAAAAGCATAAGAAAGAATAAAGTTAAAAGTTAAGAACAGAAAGAAATGATAGGATTACAGTATTAAAAAGTTTAAAAAGCTGGAAACACCACCTTCAAAACAGCGATCATCCCCAGGATTGCCTAACGCTTCAGCCCCTGTGCTAATTGTCAGAACCAAATCTTAATGGTTTTTGAAGGCCAAAATATATAATTTGGGGAGAGATCTCACTGTTAAAACTCCTGGGAGGGATGAACTAAAAACTCACAAAACAAAATTGGTATTCACATATTAAGTTTTGACTTTCTCTTTTTATATGTTTAAATATCTACAGAAAATTTAAAAGTGGAAACCTCCAAGAAAGGGAGAAGGAAACAATAAAAGCAAAGCAGTTACATATAGAGAATCATTTCAGGCACACATCATTAAATCTCAAGCCTATGTAAAAATATTGATCAGTCTTTTAATTATATTAATAGAGAACTAGCTCACCATTGCTATTTTTGCTGCAGAGAAATTGAAACCACTTACTCTGCAATTGTTTTATCAAACTATCTTGTGCAGAGTAGTTAATCAAAGGCAATATCTATAATATGCTAGATTACTATCAGTATTTTGATTTTTGAAGTGTTTTAAACCAAGATTTTGAATGTCTCAAAATTAATTGCATAGCCTTGCTGAGGAGATTAGAAAAGCCTTATTACAAAAATCATTATTATTGATCTCTAGTCATTGAACAATGTCAGAAATAAAAGGCTCTTTTTGCATTTGTTCAGGTCTAAAGAAATGGGCTTTAGGAAAGCTACCAGGTATTTATAGGCTTCTTTTGGCTACAATAGTTCCATCTCCATGATGCTGTTCACAAATTGTAATCCGACTAAGCCATCTCTGGGTATAGTGCTCCTTATAGGGTATGTTGTAGGAAAGTCAATTTGATTACAATACAATACAATACAATACAATACAATACAATACAATACAATAGCAGAGTTGGAAGGGACCTTGGAGGTCTTTTAGTCCAACCCCCTGCCTAGGTAGGAAACCCTATACCATTTCAGATAAATGGCTATCCAACATTTTCTTAAAGACTTCTAGTGTTGAGGCATTCACAACTTTTGGAGGCAAACTGTTCCATTGATAATTGTTCTAACTGTCAGGAAATTTCTCCTCAGTTCTAAGTTGCTTCTCTCCTTGATTAGTTTCCACCCATTGCTTCTTGTTCTACCCTCAGGTGCCTTGGAGAATAGTTTGACTCCCTCTTCTTTGTGGCAACCCCTGAGATATTGAAACACTGCTATCATGTCTCCTCTAGTCCTTCTTTCTATTAAACTAGACATACCCAGTTCCTGCATCCGTTCTTCATATGTTTTAGTCTCCAGTCCCCTAATCATCTTTATTGCTCTTCTCTGCACTCTTTCTAGAGTCTCCACATCTTTTCTACATCGTGGCGACCAAAACTGAATTCAGTATTCCAAGTGTGGCCTTATCAAGGCACTATAAAGTGGTATTAACACTTCACATGATCTTGATTCTATCTCTCTGTTTATGTAGCCTACAACTGTGTTGGCTTTTTTGGCAGCTGCTGCACACTGCTGGCTCATATTTAAAGGGTTGTCCACTAGGACTCCAAAATCCCTCTCACAGTTACTACTATTGAGCAAGGTACTACCTATACTGTACCTGTGCATATCATTTTTCTTGCCTAAATGTAGAACCATACTCTTCACCATTGAATTTCATTTTATTAGATAGTGCCCAATGTTCAAGTTTGTCAAGATCCTTCTGTATCTTAAGCTATTCTTCTGGAGTGTTGGCCATTCCTGCTAGCTTGGTGTCATCTGCAAATTTGATGAGTTCCCTATTTATTCCCTCATCCAAATCATTGATGAAGATGTTGAAGAGTACTGGGCCTAAAACAGAGCCTTGGGGTATACTTCACTGCATACTTCCCTCCATGTAGATGCAGTTCCATTGAGGACTACACGTTGAGTGCGGTTGGTCAGCCAGTTACAAATCCATCTGGTGGTGATGCTGTCTAACCCACATTCTTCTACTTTATCTAGTAGTAGGTTATGGCCTACCTTATCAAATGCCTTACAGAATAAACTATTCCCTTTGCTTTCTTCAGAGCAGTTGCTGCAAAGTGATTGTTACAGAACTATTTTATAACCAGTGCCCAATTTTTCTGGGTTGAAGACTGAGTGGGCAGAGACAGTTGGATGGCATAGTTATTCCTGCTTGGTTAGTTTCAGGATAAATATTTATTCATACTCAATTGAGGGAGATTCTAGAAATTACACAGACACAAAATCATTCTAGTATTACTGCTATTTCTTATATTGGTAAAATAATATTTGCAACTCAGGCTGTTTTTTTTAAGTATCTCTGCCTTCTGGAAACTAAAGGTTACACTTGTGTGTCCCTTAATACAAGGAGGAAACCATAATATTGGAGAAGCTAAAGTTAGTGACAGCCAGATTACTAACTTAACAATTCCATGATTCACTTAACAACTGTGGCAAGAAAGGTCGTAAAATGGGGCAAAACTAGCTTATTAAATGTTTCACTTAGCAATAAATTTTTGGCTCAATTAGGATCATAAGTTGAGGACTACATGTACAACTAAAAATACAATTGGAGAATTCCCAATGCATAAATATTGTCTGTCACCTCACTTTTTTTGCCCTTGCAGTTTTAGAGAGATTTCAATAATAGCAAGTATAGTAGAATAAAATTAGTTACAGTCATGATTATATCTTTGAATTTTGTTTACTTTTTGTTAAAATCTCACTTCAATTAAAACAAAAAGTAAAGATTAAAATTTAGACATGCAGATTACTTAAGTGTTAGTCATTATGTGCAATGTGCTCTACTGGAAACTGACTGTAAAATATTTAACATTTTGGGCTATTTTTTGAGTAACGTTGGCTCTTTAATCCTTTCCCAGACTTGGCTTGGATGTAGTTTAAACCTTGCTTGATCTTTGTTCCAGAATCCCCTCCAAGTCCTGGTGAATGCCATCATCAACAGTGGCCCTCGTGAAGACTCTACCCGTATTGGTCGTGCTGGCACAGTGAGGAGGCAGGCTGTTGATGTGTCACCACTTCGTCGTGTCAATCAGGTAGGGGTATTTATCAAGAGGGGTAGCTTGATGTAGTCTCGGCCGGCTATTTTGTGAATATATCTCCTATGTCTTCATATAGGCTATTTGGTTACTTTGCACCGGGGCACGTGAAGCTGCCTTCCGAAACATAAAGACCATAGCTGAGTGCCTAGCAGATGAGCTGATAAATGCAGCAAAGGTAAGAACAAAAAATCGAGAGCTGAGCTGAGCTGTGGAGAAGATGGCTCTTTGGTTTAAGAGGCCACAGACCTAGGAATCAAATATATAAATCTTAAAAGAGTATTTACATTAGCACATCTGAGACATTTCAACAAAGTCTTCTAAAAAACCCAGCAGGAGCCCAAGTGCAGTGGTGCTAAGTTGCATCTCACAGCAGCAGTGCACATTTTGTTTACTTGGGGTTGGATCTGTGAATAATATTATATATAGGTTATCTTTGTTGGATTATACATTAGCTTTTAAAGTGCAGAGCAATTTATTTCCTGTCTTTATTCTAGTCCTCACTGTTCATTTGGCAAAAATAGCTATCATTGCAAGTAGCCTGCAAGTATTAGCAGTAAACAAAGAATACAAGTCCATACAATTCTAGCATTGTGAAATTTATTTTATTGCTTGATTTATTTGGTGTATATATAGTCATCCATCTTATAAAATGATTTGGGCTGAATTAAAAATTCAATAGAAATACATTAATACTAGTAGCAAAATTAAACACAAATTAGTAACCAAAAATTTATGACACCAAGGCCAATAGCAAGTGATATGGTAGCCTCCATCTCACAGATCCTCTTAATATTGTGACCCCCAAACATGGGAACAAAGCCACATTGTTAAGGCAAGTATCTCTATCTTAAGATAACTGATGACAGTCTGGCATGTAATCAGTTAATTGTACCAAAAAAGTTTCTGGTGTGATAGCTGATTGACTTTTTCACCCATGTTCATGAAAAACCGCTCTGCTGCTATACCTCCCATTTATCTTGAGTTGTTTGGAGGATGCGAGAGAAGGAGCAACTTACATAGATGTTTTCAGTGATAATGTCAGATGGGATGTGTGGTTGCTTAAACTGTAACTGTACTTGTTCCTAGGGTTCCTCCAACTCCTATGCCATCAAGAAGAAGGATGAGCTGGAACGTGTGGCCAAGTCCAACCGTTAAAAAGAGTTGTTCCTGGAAACCAAAGCAAATAAATCCTCATTTTCATACTGTTACACTTCTTTGTGTTGCAGTTCACTTGTTGAAGCAGATGGGATTTTTTTCTTTGATTTGAGGGGGTGGCCTGGTCGGATTATAATAGACATGTTATCTGGAGGTTCTTTTTTTTTTCTTTTTCAAATAATTTTGTTAAAGAGATATAAATGGATACAAGTTAATATATAAACTACAAAAATACGAACAGAAAAATACATTTCTCCCTTCATGCCATCAGGTAAAAACAATTTTAGTAGGTTAGCACCATCTCTGATTAGCTCACCTCTTAGATTTAAAAGAAGTCCATATGCTACATCAATCAATGTTTGTCAGCAAACGTTCAGTAAGGACAACCAGATACAACTATTTTCTTTTTTTAACCCTGGTCAAACAAGCCAATGTTATAGACTTCCCCTAAGTTTTTAAAATTATTCTTTAATCCCCTCAAATAAAAAAGCCGAGAGGTAATTTGCTGATTATGTGTGTATCAAAGTGAAAATTCTTCAGAACTCTTAAGAGATTCCTTTTGTATCAATAAGTAAATTTTATCCTTTTGTTTGTCATCACTAAAAACATCTTTCCAAATCTTAGCAAAGCTCTTTTATATACCCAGAAGAAGAAAAATAATCCAACCAGTTTCCTTTTTAATATCTCTACATCTCCATTGGGGAATAAGAAACATTAGATCCATTTGCATTACATTTAAATGTCCATTCAATTTAATTTCATAAACATTAATTGCAGCTCATTTTGTTTAACAACTTCATTTAAATATACAATTTTATCAAATCATTTAATCCATTTTCTCAAAAATTTGGCTGAGAAGTATTCAAAAGGTCTCAATAAGGATTTCTATACTCTGGCTGTACTGTCCACCCTTGAAGTTCTTTTAAAAATACCAAAGCAATCTCAATTTTTCCATGATAAAATATCTTCTATAATTCAAAACTTATAATTCCAAATTCCTTTGGCCACTTAATCTGTTGTTAACTTTCCAAAATCCATATACTATGGATTTTTGCTGCATACTCCCAAAAAGTGTTATCAACCATCCCGTTGGCATATACAGCAAGAGTATAACTTTACCAAGAGTATAACTTTACTGATAGCATAGATCAGGGGTGTTAAACTCGTGGCCTGTGTTATGCATTGGCCACGCCTACCCCCGGTTTAGTGAAGGGCGAAATTGCGATACATGACATGACAACATGAATTTGACACAGCTGCCATAGATCTATACGGGCACAGAAGAAGTGAAGCTAGCTGAGGTTTTCACATGAAAAACATAGTTAATTTCCCCTTTTCCCACTTGGGCGGTCCATTGTCCACCAATCCAACATGTTCTTTTTATACCATCTTCTAAAAGAGGTAGAAACTCGCCTGAATCCACTAAAACCTTACTGATCCAAAGGGTCTTAATCTCTCCAATATACAAAGAGTCCAAACAAGTGATTAAGATATAAAAGTTGTTCAAACTTAATGTGAATATGAGCTTGATGTAATCCTGACTCAACCACCCATAAACTGATTGTACAAAATGGAAGTTTCTGTTCATGAGGGATGACTGACTGGAATCGCTGGATGATCTCATTGATCTTTGTTCCAGAGAAATTATACCAGCTTGGATCTAGCCATGATTCCCTTCACAAAAGCTGTCTTGATAGTCAGCAAAAACCAGAATATGTCAGCTCACTATGATGCCCACAGGAACTCCTATCTGGGGCTTCCTTTTGGAAGATGAACTGTGATTTGGGCAAATAATCCAGAATGTGGACTGTTAGCAGTTCAATGTGACAAACCAATAGAGCAATGAACTAGAAGCAGTTCTAAAAGCACACTACCATTGATGCAGAGTAGGGGCATCAAACTTGTGGTACCACTTTTCCCGTCAGGAAGCTGGGCTGGGCATGGTCTGTCTGAAATGCATTGGGCCCATGGTCTGCCAGGTTGAAACCCCCCCCCCCCCCCCCCCCGATATAGGGGCTGCTTTTCCTATAGCCCAGTGATGGCAACCTTTTTCTTACGGCGTGCCAAAATTGTGTGTGCCCGCACTCACGCATGCCCACACCAATTAATCCTCCCCACCCACCTGCAAATGCGTGTGTGACCCCCCCCCCCACATGCATGACTCCTCCCCAGGCTTCGGAGGCTTTCCTGAAGCCTGGGGAGGGCAAAAACGTCCTCCCCCAGGCCCCTGGAGGCCTTCCAGAAGCCAGAAACAGATTGTTTCTGAACTTCTGGTTGGCCCATTTTTCACCCTCCCCAGCCTCTGGAGGTTTTCCTGAAGCCTGGGGAGGGCGAAAATGGCCTCCACCAGCCTTTTGGAAGGCCGAAAATCAACTGGCCAGTGCGTGGCTGCGCACCATAGCTGATGGCTGGCATGCCAGCAAATATGGATCTGTGTTCCACCTGTGGCATGCACGCCATAGGTTTGCCATCATGGCTATAGTATTTTGATCATCTTTTAAGATTTGTATCCCATTTTTTGTTTAGGAATTCAAGGTGGTGTAAATGGTATCCCTTCCATCTATTTTTCCTCCCAAAAACAACCCTCTTAGGCTTGAGAGAGAGTGGCTCAAAATCACCCAGGAGCTTCTGCATGTTGAAGTAGGTTAGATGCAGGCTCTACTATCCTATTCAACAGTCCCAAAGCCTTCTCTAATATGCTAACCTTTTTATCTTTCCCAATCACGTTTACTCTTGTGATTTTGCAAATATACTTTCTTACTTTAGCCAAACAGATTTCAATTAAAGTGCAACAATTTTATTGCACTGAAGAGGTCAGCAGACTCCAATATAAAGAGATCTTTTGAAGCTTGAAACCTGACTAAAAATGTTGCATGCTGCCTACTTGAATAGTATTAAAAGACTACTACTATCATTGATTGCTACTAAGAGTAAGAAAAGGTGTTTTAGTCGGCCTTTCTACAGACCCCTTGTTACTTGTTCGGAAAATAGACCGTGGGCCTTTAATCCATCTAAACATGCTTCTATTCATTGTCATTGTTTCATACACTGTCAAGCACAGGAAATCAGGAGCTAAGGTGGTTCAAATAAATAGATTTAATGCATGCTGACACTACAAGAATCTGAACTATTAATGGTCAAAGCAAATTGGCATTAGGTAAAAATCAGTAGAACCGAAGGTGAATTGAACTTAGATCTCATGAGTGTGAAGAGATTTGAGATTGATGACACATTTGACCCCTCCCTTGGGCTCAGACTGGTCATCTACAAACATTGCATGGGGTACTAACTATTGAATTCCTCCTACCCAATCTACTTCTGAATCAATTTTTTAAAAATTGTGATATGAAATCATCTTAAGGTGGGATGCAACATATCTGCAACTTCAGGATTTATTCTTTCCGTAGATAAACAGGGCTCGTGTAGAAGCAAGAGGATGAAGTGTTCAGTGGCACATATCTGGTAGTGTGTTGATCTTGAGCAAAGTTCGTCCCTTGTATTTCATAGGGAAAAATAAAATTAAATATTAACGCTATGATTGTTCTTCCTGGCATTGTGCAACAGGAGATGATAAAACTTGAAGGCTGTGATCCAAATTACATTTTATATGAAAGCTGAGTTGCAGGAAGGAGTTGTTTTTTTTCTGACCACAATTGAACGCTAATCCCTCCTCATTTGCAGAAGTTGCAACATTTTAAAGTAGGGTAATTAGGTTTAGCATGTAGCCACTGAAAAACTTGATGGAAAAATCCTTTAAAGTTTCCTTTTATATATAACATTTACAGATGCTAAATTAAAAGCATTCTGCTTATTAAGAACTTAGCAAATGCCATTAAAGAAAACTCGTGAGATCATTCCTGCAAACCATCTTCTGAAAGGCAGCAGACTTCATACATTTTTAAAAATATTGGTCTCCCTATGTTCCCAAAAAGAGAGAAATCCCTAAACCATGGGTTTCAAACTCATGGCGTCACGTTGTCATCAAGTGACATATCATGATGTTTTTTCCCTTTGTGGAGCTGGGGTGGGCGTGGCCTGCATGTGACGCATGCAGCCCATGGGCCTCCAGTTTGACACAGCTGCCCTAAAATATTTTAAATACATGTTAAGACATAAGTAGTATGTTTTAAATCATTTAGAGCAGGGGTGTCAATGTCAATTTCATTGAGGGTCATATCAGGATTGTGTTTGACTGAAGTGGGCATGGCCAGGGTGGGCGTGGCCAGCTCAATATCACTCATGTTGGTGCCTGTGCTAGCCTGAGCGCCCTGCCAGCCAAATTGGGCTCCCGAGCTCTGTTTTCAGCTGCAACCCTCTGCCAGTGAAAATGGAGTTCAGGAGCCCTCCCGAGCTCCGTTTTCGCTGGCAGAGGCACCATGGGCTGTTCCTTCATTGTTTGCAGGGTAGCTTTGCAGGCCAAATCTAAGCCCCACGTGGGTCAGATCTGCCCCCAGGCCTTGAGTTTGACATCCCTGGTTTAGAGAGAAACAAATTTATGCCTCTCTATAGGTAGTTCTTGACTTACAACTGGTCACTTAGTGACTGTTACAATGGACTTCCCCAAAAGCTTCTTAAAACCCAGTTCCAAAGTTCCAATGGCTGCCCCCCTCCCACCCACCCCCGCCAGCATGGTCAAGTAACTACAATTTATGCCATTTTTGCTAGAAAGCTGCATTCACTTTTTTTTTGGCAAAAACTTGTCTGTAGGGAATAATGGCTTCACTTAGTGATCACAGCAAGAAAGGTCATAAAATTGGGGCAGTCTTATGGTGACCCACTTTATGGACATTGTGATTTATGACCATAATTGCCAGGCTCAATTACGATAATAAATCATAAACTAACTTTATTTTGGGCCTGCGTCAACAGGACCAAGACTTATCTGGAACTTGAGCCAACCCGCCCCCCCCCCCTCCCCAAAGCATCACAGATTGCACCAATGAAAATATGCCAACAGTCAGTTTTCTTTTGAAGTTATTTTTTCTGGATTTGTATTTGTGAAGATCGAATCGTTGAGTAGTGCTTTTTCATCTTCAGAGGTGAAACATTTTGAGAGAATGCATGGGGATTCTCTACATTTCTTGGAAGAAAATGTTAATGGGAAATGTAGAAAGCCATAAACATTCAAGCCAAAGAATATTGTTGGTGAGTATCTGCCAAGTTTGTTACGTATAAGTTATGTAGAAGCAGGGAACAAATTTTGCATATATCAGATAAGTACAACTATAAAATGACTTTCAATTCAGAGAACGTTTGAGCCACAACTGAAATCCTGCTTAGCTCACTACATGTAATTCTTTTGTTTGGTGACCATTTGAAGTTACAACAACACTGAAAAAAGTGACTTATGACCATTTTTCACTTACGACTGTTATCACGTCCCCATGGTCATGTGATCAAAATTCATATGCTCGGCAACTGGTTCATACTTACGACCGTTGCTGTGTTCCAGGGTCAGGTGATCCTCTTTTGTGACCTTCGGACAAGCAAAGTCAATGGTGCGCATGCATACACACACAGTGCATGCATGCATGCATCTTACCTTCCTGCGACGCCTCCACAGGCCTCCACAACACTCCAGATGCTCAGCGGAGCGTCGCACAGGTGCTGTATGCGCCATGCGCATGCGCGGAAGTGCTGAAGGCTTTAAAGGACAGGCAAGGAGTGCGGGTGGGCGGGCCCTCCGGAGCACTGTACCGGAACGGTACCCGGTGTTGCGAGCAGGCTCTGGTACGCTCATATTGCGGTGTACCACCTGCAACCCACCACTGTCCCAAACCCATAGCAGCCCACCCCTGGTTGTAATAGTACTGAAATGGATGTTTGTAGAGAAGAGTTTAGAGTTTAGAGTTTTATTTCATTTGTATGCCGCCCTTTTCCCTAAGGGGACTCAGGGCGGCTCACAACTCAAAGAAGGGAAGGGGGGATACAGACAGTTTAGCAACAACACAAAACAATACATAGTTAAAAAGCGCAACAATCATACCATTCGAGATAGGGGCAGCGAATCTTTAGCCCCAGGCCTGTCGGAACAGCCAGGTTTTAAGGGCTATGCGGAAGGCCTGGAGGGTGGTGAGGGTACGAATCTCCACGGGGAGTTTGTTCTAGAGGGTCAGAGCAGCCACAGAGAAGGCTCTCCTCCGGGTAGTCGCCAGTCGACACTGGCCGGCGGATGGAATTTGGAGGAGGCCTAGTCTGTGGGATCTAATTGGTCTAGTGGAGGTAATTGGCAGTAGGCGGTCTCTCAAGTAGGGCTGTTTTGGGAAGTTTCCGTCACACTGTATAAGAGTGAAACCGTGAATTAATGCAGTGAAGAGTGTCAATGGACAATATTTTTTTGCAAAATGTATATGATGTTGCAGTGTTTATAGGCTTGTATTCTTTGAGCGTCAAGGAACTGCCAGAGTTTTCTACCCTGATCTGGATATATTTAGTTCCAGCAGGGCAGCTCCATCACGTCATGACCTGGAGAACAACTTACACAGGACAGACAGGAAGTTCATTTTCAAAATAGGATTGTAATCTCTGTACATTCAGACCAGAAAGCTAACTCTCCCTCCAAAGCCTTCAATTGTTATCCATTGAACTGTGGTATCAGGGACAGAGATGATTTAATTTCGATTGGGGAGAAGTTCTAAAATTTGGCACTTGCAAAGATTAGCTTGGATTGCCATCCTTGCTTGCAAGTCATTGGGTCCGTGGACATTCTCCCCACCCCCCATTCCAGTGTTACTAAAGATTGTAGACTCAGATACTCTATGTTCATTGTGTATACAAGTCAAAGACATTATGGGCCATTATGGACATTATGGCCATTGTGTATACAAGTCAAAGACATTATAGTCAAAGCTAACGTTACGGCCCAGTTTGGAGAACCTCCAAATCCCACCCTGGCTAGCCCCTCCCACACCTCCCCTCCCAGGAGTTTCCACACTGCCTGTAATGCGCTCTACATGGGGCTGCCCTTGAAGAGTGTTCGAAGACTCCAATTAGTCCAGAATGCAGCCGCGCGAGTGATTGTGGGTGCACCAAGGTACATCCACGTTACACCTATCCTCCGTGAGCTGCACTGGCTACCTATTAGTCTCCGAATCCGCTTCAAGGTGCTGGTCGCTACCTATAAAGCCCTACATGGCATCGGACCTGGGTACCTGAGAGACCGCCTCCTGCTGATTACCTCTCTCAGACCAATTAGATCGCACAGGTTGGGTCTCCTCCGGATTCCATCTGCCAGCCAATGTCGGCTGGCGACTCCCCGGGGGAGGGCCTTCTCTGTTGCAGCTCCGGCCCTTTGGAATGAGCTCCCTGTTGAGATCCGGATCCTTACTACCCTCCCAGCCTTCCGCAAAGCCACCAAGTCCTGGCTGTTCCAGCAGGCTGGGGGGAGCTGAGAAGCATCTACCTCCATAGAAATTGTGAATGTTGTTTTTGTTTTTAATATGTTGTCTTTGTCTTGTTCCCCCCTTTCCCTTGTCTTTTGTGAGCCGCCCGGAGTCCTCCGGGAGTGGGCGGCATACAAGACAAATAAATAAATAAATAAATTTCAATCTTCAGTCATGCATATACACAGAAATTATGGACTTCAAATTGCTTCCAAACAAAAGCTTTTATCTGTAAAATCTGGTCCTGCCCTCTCCAAGGGGAAGGGAAGGGGAGGCAAGAGAAGAGCAGCACTTTAGAATACCTACCTTAATGAAAGTTAGCCAGTAATTAGCTTTACTCAGTGTTAAATTGCAAGGGCTTAAAATCTACGATCTCGAGCAAGCACTTTTTCTTGCTAAAATGCACCGGGAGAATGGTTTTCTGCAGGGTATATCTACACTTGCACGCTTTTAGGTATCTGCTTTTTAGTGGAGAGTAAATTATGTTATCGTAATACATGTCAGCTCATGCTTTTTTAAAGAGATAGGCTGTATCATAGTCTGTAAGATCCTCCTTGTAACTGACGGATGCCTCTGTCTGAAAAATATTTGTCCTTATGATGGCAGTCTTTTTGCTGCAGGTGATCCTGCCAATTCCTTGCTCTGCAGGTAATTCTGGTTTTGCTATTTGCTTGGTTCCAGCACAAGTTATGACTGCATATCATATGGAAGTTGGTTTACCTCTAGGCCCCTGTAACTTCCTGTTGATCCAAACGTTCTTCAGAATTGGAGTAATTTTCTGCCTTGCTCTTATTGTGCCAACCCTGTGTGTGTGTCCATTCTTATAGTCACTAACCTGGAGGGGTTCCCAACTTGGGAGGCTTAGTGGGGGCATATCTGGAATATTGAGAACAGGCTGTCACTCTCCGACAGCTTCCATGGGGAATATAACCATTAGCAAAGTCACAATTTCCCAGAATGCTCTCTGCCATTCTCACCTTCCTTGTATTCTCCCATAAAATCAAATGAGGGACGTTTATTGAGCTTCTTTGAACACTTGGAAGGAAGGTGAGATAAAACCTAAACCGTAGGAATATTATCTGTTTGCTTTAGTTCCAAACAGCAATGAGCTTTTCACCTAACCGTCTTTTTCATTTCTTTGTTTTCTAAGCAAGTGTATGAGGCCTATTGTGTATTAAAAATAATTTGGGAATAAAGACAATGCAGAATGACTCCCACGTTAAGCTCTAGACCACGGATGTCAAACTCAATTTCATTGAGGGCCACATCAGGGCTGTGATTGACCTTGGGGGGCCTGGCCGATTGGATGGGTGTGGCAGACTGGGTGGGCATGGCCATCTTGACACCACTCACTAGGCATGGCTGACTTTGTGGGCGTGGCCAGCTTGACATCACTTCCCAAACTGCTGGCATGTTTCCTCTTCCCACTGGGTAGACTGGGCTGAAGCCACCAGACCGAAGCCACACTGGCCCGATGTTTCCTCTTTGCATTGGGTAGACCAGGCTGAAGCGACATGGGTCGGCCCCTTACATTTTCCAGGATGGGCTGGATTCTACCACATTTGGAGTTTGACACCCTTGTCCTTGACACCCTTGCTCTAGACCAGCGTTTCTCAACCGTGGCAACTTGAAGATATCCAGACTTCAACTCCCAGAATTCTGCTCTAGACAAAGAACTGTATTTTTCGGACTATAAGACGCACCGGTGTATAAGACGCACCAAGATTTCGAAGAGGTAAGTAAGAAAAAAATGTTTTTGTCCTCCCTGGCCCCCAGGAGGATTCTGCAGGCTTCAACAGGGCTGGGGGAAGGCAAAAACACTCCATTTTTTGCAAAAAGCGGGCAAAAAAACCAGGCCGTTTTCCCACAAAACTGAGGCGTTTTTGTAAAAAAGGCCCATTTTTCGCCCTATTTGTGCAAAAACGGGGGCATTTTTACCTTTTCCCAGCTCTGCTGAAGCCTGCAGAGTGCTGCTGGGGGCTGGTGGAAGGCAAAAACACCTCAGTTTTTTGCAAAAATGGGATGCAGGGGCGGGGTCTTCGGGAGGCCAAAAATGGCTTTATTTGGTGTATAAGATGCACCAACATTTCCAATCTCCTTTTTTTGGGGGGGGGGAAGGTGCATCTTATACTCCACACAGCCTACTTCTTGGTAAAATAGAAAAATGTTGGACAGAAAGCATCACCACTGGATGGGTTCATAACTGGCTGACCAACTGCATTCAACGTATAGTCCTTAATGGAGTTATATCAACATAGAGGGAAGCATGCACTGGGTTTACCCCAAGGTTCTATCTTAAGCCCAGTTCTCTTCTAGATTTTCATACATTATTTGGATGAGGGGATAGAAGTGGAACTCATCAAATTTGCAGACAACACCAAATGGGGAAATAGTCAACAATTTAGAAGACAGGCTCAAGATCTCAAGGCATCTTGACAGATTTAAATACTGGGCCCTATCCAACAAAATGCAATTCAGGTGTGAGAAAGGTAAGGTTTTACAAGAAAAGTAAGGTACAGAATAGGTGGCAGGTGACTCAACAGTAGTAACTGTGGGAGAGATCTAGTAAACAACCATTTGAGTATGAGCTAGCATTGTGCTATAGCTGCCCAAAAGCCAATGCAGCCTTAGGCTGCATCAATAGCGGAATAGTATCAATATCATGTAAATTATTAATACCTCTTTATACTGCACTGGTAAGACCATGCTTGGAATATTCCACCCGATTTTGGTCACAATAGAAAAAGATGGTAAGACTCTCTTTAAAAAATTGCAGAGAAGAGCATCAAAAGTGATTAAGGGATTAGAGGATTAAAATATATGCTGAACCATTGCAGGAACTGGGTATGCCTACTGCAGTGGTGGGTTCCGCATCCTGTTCCAATGGGTACAGTTGGAATGGGCCCGGCGTTGTTGACATGGATGTGCGCAGCACGCATGCACACATGCGCAGCACCTGCATGTTTTGTACTGTTCAGCGATGCCTCTGTGAGCCTCCATGACGATCCAGCTGCTCAGCGGATCGGAGCGCAGGCGCTGTACGCGCTGTGCGTGTGCGTGGAAGTGCTGAAGACTTTAAAGGTAAGGAATTCGGGCGGGTGGGCAGGCAGGCCCTCCGGAGCATCATACAAGAACGGTACCCAGTGCTCCGAGCAGGCTCCGGTACGCCCGTACTGGGGCGTACTGCCTGCAACCCATCACTGGTCTGCTGTAACAAACAGAAATTTTAAAGAAGCCATTTGTCTGAAATGGTATAAGGCAGTGTTGGCGAACCTTTTCGGCATCAAGTGCTGAAACGGGAACGCACGCCAGAAACCGGAAGAGCAGCTCCCCAGTGTGCATGCGCGTGCTAGAAAGTTGAGTTTGCTGGTGCTTGTGCATGCATGCCGGCCACCTGGTCTTCCGGTTTCTAGTGCACATGTGCGCATTAAGACCAGCTGGTCAGTACAGATGCGTGCACCAAAAACTGGAAACTCAGCTTCCCAGCGCACACATGCATGCCAGGGAGCTGAGCTTCTGGTTTCCAGGACTCCTGGGAACATGAAGACCATCTGACTGGTGCGCATGCATGTGCCGGAACATGGAAGAGCAACTGGTGACAGCTGAGGTGCCCAGAGAGATGGCTCTGTGTGCCACTTCTGGCACATGTGCCATAGGTTCACCATCACAGATATAGGGTCTCCTGCTTGAGCAGGGGGTTGGGCTAGAAGACCTCCAAGGTCCCTTCCAACTCTGATATGCTGTTGCTGCTTGTCACCTGCGCATTGGTTTCAATGCTTTTTATAAAAGGCAGATGTGTTGAGAAACTTGGTAGGCCTCAAGGAAGATGTCAATAGGCATCAATTCAGAGCTAGTAACCATTGTCATGCAGAAAGAAAGAAAGAAAGAGAGAGAGAGAGAGAGAGAGAGAGAGAGAAAGGAAAGAAAAGAAAGAAAGAAAGAAAGAAAGAAAGAAAGAAAGAAAGAAAGAAAGAAAGAAAGAAAGAAAGATATCTGTTACTTAGGAGAAGAACATTGACATTTATTACATTTATTAAACATATTTACAAAGCCACCCAATTTATAAACCATGGCTCAAAGATATGCATGGTCTGAGCTGTCTAACATAGAGTCATAAAAACTGGAACATCAAAAATTCTAAACAGAAAAATTAAACACCTTTGACCCGTGATGCTTGAGAAATAGTTGAAAATATCTCAGTGTCAGCACTGGAGGCCATCTTTTTCTTTGGATCTTCAGGGTTTTCCCACAGCAAACGTAGTATTGTGGGAAAGGGGGAGTGGGATTGTATGGAGTTGATAGAGCTCTATAGACATTAGAGCATTCTTTTCTCTGGGAGTCAAGGACGTTCAGCCTGCACTTGGAGAGGCGTTACTGGGGGGCATTGATTGGACCATGTGATGGACATGTGGATGCAGGGGAAGAGATTTGGGCTTTCATTTGGGTGGGGAAAACCTGGAAGCTTTCAGATTCGCGTTTTCCCAGATGTGCCAAAATGACATCTCTAATAAAATGGAACTTTGAGAAACTTCTAGCCTCGGAGTCTTCTTGCGTTGGGGGTGCTACTTGGAACCCTGACATTATGAACAAGTAATTCATTACACTCTAAGAGTGAAACTAGAGCGTAATGTTTTGGACAGTTAGAGAAGGGTAGAGTTACTGGAGAAAGCCCCGAGGTTTGGAAAAAGCAACATGAATTTAAGAAGCAGACCAAGGAGGCTAGTTACAATCACTGATGACATAGGCCAAGGAGCTAATCCTGGAGAAATGACATCCTTCAAGTCAAAAAGACCTGGATGTGCCCTGGATGACTGAGCAACACTAAGAGGAATATGATCTGCTTGGCGCAAAGACCACACAGTTCTCCTGCGAATGTTTCCGCTGCAATGGATGGGAGCAACGCAAACCTATGAAAAAGACGTGTGCTGCACACCTGCTCTAGTTACCTTTGGCCGCCTTCTAGAGAGTTGGGTATGTTTCCAAACTCAACAATGGGCTGCAGCCTCCTGTCCTGTTATTTTTTTCTTTTTCTGAGAAAAGCTTGTTGGGCCTGTTTTGCACTAGCGGCATTCATGCAAAAGCAGAGACTGGAAGCTGGTGCTTTCCTCTGCTTTGTAGAAGTGTCCCACTTTGAATAAATTAAAAAAAACAACAACACCAAAATAAGGAGTTAGGCGGACTGAGTGACTGGCTGGCTGGGAAGGTGGGGGCCAAGGGCTTTGTCTGTGAGGAGCGTGGTGCTTTGGGGGTTCATATTAGGGACCCCCCAATAGTGAACCATGTTTTATTGAATTGGCTGCAAAACAGGGATCGAAACTGAACCAAACCACAATGTGACTCAGAGTAATGTAGAAACCCCAATATTTTCAAATAATGCTTCTAAATTGGCCTTTTTCCAAAAAAAGTAGTCTTCCATGATAATAGTTCAACAAGGGATGTCTGTAGAGGTCAAAAAAGAGGAGGTTTCGAAGTATTTCTAGCAGGACTACCTGATTCGGCAACAGCTTTGTTCCCTTTGCCAGGGGTGTCAAACTCATGTCGTCACGGCGGCATCACGTGATGTATAGGGATTTTTTTCCTCTTCACCAAACCGGGTGTAGGGACACGGTGGCTCAGTGGCTAAGATGCTGAGCTTGTTGATCAGAAAGGTCAGCAGTTGGGCGGTTCGAATCCCTAGTGCCACGTAATGGAGTGAGCTCCCGTTACTTCTCCCAACCTAGCAGTTCGAAAGCATGTAAAAGATGCAAGTAGAAAAAATAGGGACCATCTTTGGTGGGAAGGTAACAGCGTACTGTGCGCCTTTGGCATTTAGTCATACCAGCCACATGACCACCGAGACGTCTTCGGACAGCGCTGGCTGTTCGGCTTTGTAACGGAGATGAGTACCGCTCCCTAGAGTCAGGAACGACTAGCACTTATATACGAGGGGAACCTTTATTTTAAACCAGATGTGGGCGTGGCTAGAGCATGACGTATCTGACCTGCGGGCCAGGTATTTGACAGCCTTGCCCTATCTGTCTGGTAAATTTGCAAGTTCTGTTTTTCTCGCCATGTATATTTATACATCTGAGCTAAACAATGTTGTTTCTCTGAGTCATATAATATATGTGGACAGGTGGCAGGGATGGGTTGCTACTGGCATTACTGCCGGTTCGATGCAAAAAAAAAAAAAAAGTTTGCTCCACATGTGTGCACATTTACACCAAAAAAGTTCTGCGCAAGCATAGAATGTTAGAAAAGAGAAAAAAAGTACATTTCTGCAATGGAGATTGTTCTGTGAATGCGCAGAACCAAAAATCAAGATGGCATTGCCAACAAGAACCAGTTCAGGGGCATGGGTGGGCGAGTTACTAGTTACTTGGCTGAATTGGTAGGAACCCACTTCTGGTAGGTGGGTATATGCATATTTATTTGTCATGTTTATGTAGTGTATATTGGAGGTGGTGAGCCTTTTGAGAGCTGTATGCAACAAACATTTCATTTTAATGTATGCCGATTAGTGTGCTTTTAAAGTGACAATAAAGTTAGCCTAAGTCAACATGGCAGCCAAATTGCGTAAGGGATGCCGCACATTTTACATGTATTAAATGCATGATGCATGAAAATAAGAGATGGGGATTCAATTACAGTCACAGTGCCCATCTTGACTTTTTCTTCGTTTTTCCTAATTCTCATCTCCATGGATACTCCTGCTGTATGCAGTCCTTTTAAGCTCTTCAACTGATCTATAAACGTCATTACTTGACTAGAATAGCTCACCAAAGATTTGCTGAAATTGTGCTTCTGTGTTAATTAAGTGGAAGTGAATTCTCTCCTTAGGAACCAGAACAACTTAGGCCAACCTCTTCTCAGTGCATTCTATGGGAAGTCCTCAACTTAGAACGACTGGCGCCAGAATCTCCATTGCTAAACCAGGTGGTTGTTAAGTAAGTCATGCCTGATTTTATTATCTTTTTTGCAGCCGTTGTTAAACATATTGTGTGGTTGTTATGAGAATCCGGCTTCCCCCAGTGACTTTGATTGCTGGAAGGTCGCCAATGACGGTGGGAAGGTCGCCAATGGCGATCATGTGACCCCCGGATGCTGCAATCTTCGTAAATACATGCCCGTTGCCAAGCACCCAAATTTTGATCATGCGGCTGTGGGGAATGCTGCAACAGTCCTAAGCCCCTTTTTTCAATGCCGTTGTAACTTCAGTCGCTAGAGGAATGGTTGTATGTCGGATTATGATACTATAGGAACTGCTTAATAACTGCTAATTGTGCCTAGGTTTGTTTTCTTTTTTTAAAGAAAATATTGGAAATCTAAGATCTTTCAACACACCCCTGCGATGGCATGCTGGCAGTCAGAAGCACCATGGCTTCTGTCTGCCACCTGATTGGCTGGTGGCCAACTGTGCCGTGTGATCAAAGGCTCGGGACAAAGTTTTGGCAAATGGGCCGGGCCAAAGAACGTGGGTCGGAGGGGCGGAGGCCCATTGTCAAAGCCAAATGGTTAAGGGAGGGCCAGCCGAGGAGGAAAGCTAGAGGTAAAAGAGGAAGAGACGGAAGCCTGGAAGAGAAAGTGGCGTGACCAAGGGTAGTAGACTGAAGGTCCCATTATGAATACAGGTAGGGGTGGGCTGCTGTGGGTTCGCACATATTCCGGCGATCCTCTAGCTAAGATTCTGCCCAGTTCGGCGAACTCCCAAATGCCATCCCTGGCTGGTCCCTCCCACCCCACCCCTCCTCTCCCAGGAGTCTCCACACAGCCCATTTATCATGCCAGGTAAATGCAGGGGTATCATGCTGATGCTTGGGGAGGGGGGGGGAATGGGCCTACTGGAAGTTCCAGAAGTCCAGAAACTGTTTTTGGCCTCTGGAGGGCATCTGGAGCCCGGGAGAAGCAGTTTTCACCCTCCCAGAGGCCATGGTGCAAGAGAATGACTAGGCCACGCCCACCATGGCTACACCCACCCAGCAACTGGGCAGAGAACCTATAGCTGATTTTTTTTTAATATAATTTTTATTTTCAAATAAACACAAACACGCAAAACATATAACATAAAAACCTTTTCAACTGCATAGAGTTTGTTGATTGGTTACAAGGTCTTTCTGCATCCTTTCCATAGTCATCACTTGAGCTTTATCAAAAATCACATATTGTCAATCAAATATCTTTGTATACATTATTATTATACTTCATTTGTTTGATTATCACTATTGTATCTCCATTTTAAACAAGGTATTCTAAACATGTATCCATTTATATTATAATGAGTCATTATATCATCTTCAATATATCTAATAATAAAGATTTTTTACATTCTATTCTGTCATTCTATTTTAGCATTGATAACATTCTCTAATAATTTTCAATTCTATGTTTTTTTCCATTATTAGTATCAATCTAATATACATGTATACAAATTGTTAAACATCCATTAAGCATAGCTATTATTACATCCTTTTTATATGAAACATATTAAATTTGAAGTAAATTTATGGCATTTCATTACATCATCCTGAAATCATCCAATGATATTATATCTTTATATTCTGTTCTATATAGAATTATCTTTTATAAAAAGGTTTTTCAACATCATCTCCATCATCCTCGCTTAGTTTGTATAAAATTTCATATTAACAATCTAGTATATATAAATGCTTTATTATCATTATTGATCATTTATTTGACTATAGCTATTATTACTTTGTCTTATACATAGTACTCAAAATTGAACTACATTTAACTAAATTTTATTGTGACATTTCATTTCATCATCCTGTATCCTTCCAGAAATAGTGCAGTCCAATATCTCTTGCCATTTGTAGAATCTGTATTCTAAGTGTTTTCTTGCTAAATGTGGACTTCTCTTGACAACTTGTTATTCATTGCATATCTTATAAAGATTCAAAACCCTCTATCTGTTCCTTTCATCAGTTTGACTTTTGTTATCGCAGGTGCTTCTGCTGAAATTACTCTCATTGTTTCTGCCAAATTTTCTCCCCTTTCCTCATCTATATTTTCATATCTGAGATCTGAGAGTTCCAGTTCATCGATCTCTCCTTTCCGTATTTCGCAGTTATCATTTCCCTCCATTCTTGATTTGCTGTCAGTGTCAACAATTTTTTTATCACTTTCATATGTCTCTGTGGTTTTTTGAACTCTGTCCTCAAATTTCAACATTGTTTTGTAAATATTCTCAACTCTTTCCTCCGTACTTTCTGTATTTTGATCTATAATTTCAAGTCTCTTTTCAATTCTCTCTGTGATTATTAAGACTTTTTGAATTTATAGCATAATTCTTTGCAATGTTAGTCCCTTTTCTTCTTCATATTGGGCTATCTTTTCAGGTTATAAACGTTGCCACTAAAACATCCAAGGCTTTTGCTAGGTTTCAAACAAATTCAGTAAAGTTTTTCAGATCAAAGCTTTCTCTTTCCTTCAAAGAAACACCTGTATAAAAAAGACGTTTTCCACTGACCCTTCAGTAAACAAAGCCAATAACTTTGTTTTATCAGATGTTGCCAAGCCTCTAGATGGCAGTGTTACATCTTTTCCCTCTCTTTTTGCCTCTCTTTCTAAGCTCCAAACTTCGGAAGAGAAGAAAAAAAATGTTTAAAGATTACGATCGAGCTGAGCCTTGCGAGGAAAAAAACTTTTAATCCACAAATACAAAAAATGGAAAAAGTATATAGGAAGAAGGAAAAAAAAGACCAGTCCAGTTTAAAAGTAAGAGGCATTTGTAAAAAGTCCATCAATAGAAAACAAACAAAATTAAAGTGAAAAAGATAACACGATAGTTTTAAACCAGGGTTAATTCGCCATTTGCTTCTTTCTGTCTTCAATTTTATTTTAACGCTAAGTCTTTTGGGTTTTCTCTTCTCTAATAAGGATTTTTCTCACCATTTTGACACACTGTCTCTCCTATTCTGCTTCTGTTTCAGGGGTCTGTCCCAACCTTCTGCAGCCATTTTGGCTGCTTCTCTTGTAGCTGGCAAAAAGAGCTTTTTCCTGGATCGATCAGAGGCTTTGTGATGCCCCTGAGATCAGCAGGAATGTCCTTCTCTATCACTGTTCCTTCAGAACGGTTTAGATCCAAAAGGATAATCCAGCAACAGAGATATCGACAGCAATCCTGGAGCCCCAAGATTGCATGTTGTGTCATAGCGACGTAGCTGTGAAACATGTGGGGAAAAAAGCATTAAAATATAAAAACTACTTTATAGCAGTGAGGTCACTGTATAAGACTCCAGGGACTTATTATCATATGTGGTGGACTTGTATGAAAGCAAGAAAATATTGGATGAAAATACATACTTGGCTGGAAAAGATGATCAAGCAGCATATAGATCTGAAACCAGAAATATTTTTGCTGGGTGTAATGCCAGAGGGCTATTATAAAGGGACTATATATCTAGTTTTGCATGCATTGACAGCAGCAAGGATTGTATTTGCACAATATTGGAAAAATCAGAACACTCCACTAGATGATGTAATTCGGAAAATATTAGACTCCACAGAGATGGACAGATTGACATTAAAGACAAACGACAAAGACAATACAGAATATTACTTAACATGAACTAGACTTTATGAGTGGTTAGAGATAAGAGGTAGAAATTAAATGAAGAAAGATTATTGCTATGTATGAGTTAAATATAAAGATGGTTTATAATTATAAATATGCTAATATAATTTACAGAGTTACAAATAAGCTAATATAAAGAGAAATCTAGTTAAAATTATTCTGTTACACCAGTGGTAGTCAACCTGGTCCCTACCGCCCACTTGTGGGCGTTCCAGCTTTCATGGTGGGCGGTAGGGGTTTTGTCCGATACTGAAGCACTTTCCTTTTTTTAATTTAATTGACTTCCCTACTTTATAAATCACCATTACTGTGGAACCGGTGGGCGGTTAGAAAATTTTACTACTAACAGAGATACAAAAGTGGGCGGTAGGTATAAAAAGGTTAACTACCCCTGTGTTACACTATTATTATTGTACAATTGTATCACAGCGGCCAGTTGTTTCGCCGGATTTGGCATTGGTTACTAGTCGGGCCCCACCCAGGGGCCTAGGACGTCGTAACGTATTTTCGTAATATGCGTGCAGATCCAAGCAGTGCAGCTTTTTGCATTTGACTGATGGTGATTTTGTCAATTTTTAACTGTTTTAAATGTAATTCCAGTGCTTTTGGAATAGCACCCAGTGTGCCAATTACCACTGGAATTACCACTGCTGGTTTGTGCCATAGTCGTTGAATTTCGATTTTTAAGTCCTGGTATTTTGCGATTTTTTCATGTTCCTTCTCGGCGACCCTGCTATCACCTGGTATTGCGATGTCTATGATTGTGACCTTATTTTTCTCAACCAGTGTGATGTCTGGTGTATTATGCGCCAGTATTTTGTCGGTTTGTATACGGAAATCCCACAAGATCTTGACCATCTGATTTTCTGTGACTTTTTCAGGCTGATGTTCCCACCAGTTTGTTGCTGTTTTAATATTATAATTTTTGCACAAATTCCAATGGATCATCATTATTATTATTATTATTATTATTATTATTATTATTATTATTATTATTATTATACAATTGTATCACAGCGGCCAGTTGTTTCGCCGGATTTGGCATTGGTTACTAGTCGGGCCCCACCCAGGGGCCTAGGACGTCGTAACGTATTTTCGTAATATGCGTGCAGATCCAAGCAGTGCGGCTTTTTGCATTTGACTGATGGTGATTTTGTCAATTTTTAACTGTTTTAAATGTAATTCCAGTGCTTTTGGAATAGCACCCAGTGTGCCAATTACCACTGGAATTACCACTGCTGGTTTGTGCCATAGTCGTTGAATTTCGATTTTTAAGTCCTGGTATCTTGCGATTTTTTCATGTTCCTTCTCGGCGACCCTGCTATCACCTGGTATTGCAATGTCTATGATTGTGACCTTATTTTTCTCAACCAGTGTGATGTCTGGTGTATTATGCGCCAGTATTTTGTCGGTTTGTATACGGAAATCCCACAAGATCTTGACCATCTGATTTTCTGTGACTTTTTCAGGCTGATGTTCCCACCAGTTTGTTGCTGTTTTAATATTATAATTTTTGCACAAATTCCAATGGATCATTTGTGCTACTGAATTGTGCCGCAATTTATAATCAGTCTGCGCGATTTTTTTACAGCAGCTGAGTATGTGATCAACAGTTTCGTCAGCTTCTTTGCAAAGTCTGCATTTGGCATCATCAGAGGATTTTTCGATTTTGGCCTTAATGGCATTTGTGCGGATAGCTTGTTCTTGCGCAGCCAGGATTAGTGACTCTGTTTCTTTCTTTAATGTACCTGTTTTTAACCATAACCAAGTTTGTTCACTGTCCACTTTATCTTTTATTTTTTCCAGAAATTGACCATGCAGTGCTTTGTTCTGCCAACTCTCCATTCTTGATTTTATCACATCTTTTCTGTATTCTTGTTTTGTCTGTTGGGCCTTCAGTAGATTTTTGTTCTTTACTTCGATTAATAGATGTTCTTGACTTTCTTTTAAATAATCAGCCAGTGCATGTTTTTCTTCTTCAACTGTTTGCTTCACTTGTAATAATCCTCTGCCACCTGATTTTCGGGGCAGATATAGTCTATCAGTATCACCACGTGGATGTAAACTGTAGTGCATTGTCATTAGTTTCCTGGTTTTTCGGTCCAAAAGGTCCAAATCAGCTTGTGTCCAGTTAACTATGCCAGCTGTGTATCTTATAACTGGTATTGCCCAGGTATTTATGGCTTTGATTGTATTTCCACCATTCAATTTAGATTTCAAAATTTTCCTAACTCTGTTGGTGTACTCTCGTCTGACAATAGTTTTTACTTCTCCATGCTTGATGTTATCCAACTGCAGAATGCCTAAGTATTTGTAGGCTTCATTTTCTTTGCATTTAATTAGTTGGCCATTGGGCATTTCAACTCCTTCAGATGCAGTGATTTTGCCCCTTTTTATGGATACAGTGGCGCATTTTTCCATGCCAAACTGCATTGAAATATCGGTGCTGAATACTCGGACTGTATTTGTCAATGATTGGATTTCTATTTCTGACTTTCCATAGAGTTTCAAATCATCCATATATAGTAAATGCGAAATTTTTTCAGCTTTTTTGGCTGTTTGGTAGCCTAATTTCATTTTTTTAAAGATTACTGATAGTGGGATCATTGCGATGATGAAGAGAAGAGGTGAAAGTGAATCACCCTGGAAAATTCCTCGCTTGATATTAACCATTCCGTAGCTCTCATTCCCTACTGCCAACTCAGTTCTCCATTGTTTCATTGCCTTTTCAGTAAAGGATGTAATATTTTTGCTAATGCCAGTTGTTTCTAAGCATTTTATGATCCAACTATGTGGCAGTGAGTCAAATGCCTTTTTGTAATCAATCCAGACCATATTCAAGTTCGTTTTTCTGTTCTTACAATTTTCTAATATCATTTTATCAATTAGAAGCTGATCTTTTGTGCCCCTGCTCCTTCTTTTGTTGCCTTTTTGCTCTACTGGCAAGATGTTGTTTGTTTCCAAATAATCCATCATGTTATCTGCAATAATGCCTGTGAGTAATTTGAAGGTTGTTGGCAAGCATGTTATTGGTCTATAGTTTTCAGGTGTTGTTCCTTTAGTTGGATCTTTCTGAATCAAGTATGTTTTTCCAGTTGTCAACCATTCATCAATTTGGCCCTTTTGTAAAATTTCATTCAGTTGCCTGGCCAATATTGCATGTAAACTGGTCAGATATTTGAGCCAGAAACCATGTAATTGGTCCTTTCCAGGTGATGTCCAATTCTTTACCTTTTTAACTCGATTTTTGATCATCTCAGTTGTTATTTCTAATACTTGCATTTGTTTGTTGCCAATGCTTTTCTCAAAGTCATGTATCCACTTTGCTTCCTTGTTGTAGTCCTTTGCATTTTCCCACAATTCTTTCCAGAATTCAACTGTGGCCTGCTTTTCTGGTTTTTCACTTTTGGTGTCACCATTCACATTAAGACTTTGATAAAAACGCCGTTGGTCTGATCGAAATTGCTGATTTTGTTTATATTGGATGATTCGTGCCTCATATCTTTCAATTTTTCTAGCTGTTGCTGTTATCTGCTGTTTTACAATCTCTACAGCTTCATTGATGTTTCTTGTATCCAATCTATATCTCCTGATTAGCCGATCTATGATTTTGTTTTTTTTTTTTTAACAGAACTTTTTTATTTTTCTTTAAAAAAAACACAAATATGTCATCATTTGTCAATCATTAAGACATTGAAGTACAATTTTTTTTGATGTGTGTACCCCTCCCTCCCTCCACCCCCCCCACCCCCCTCCTCCTTCCCCCCCCGACTTCCCAGAACCCGTACACGGTATGGATTTTTAACTAACACAGTCTAAAATCTATTGAGAAAAAAGAAATAAAGAAATTAATGACATTCTAGATTGACCTTAGCTTCTTCTTACTGAACTGACTTTTAACAGTTTAAATCATTTCTGATCTTAAGCATAGGCTAACTGGAATTTCTTAGTCCCGTATTTATTTTGTATATAGTCAATCCATTTTTTCCAGTCTCGTTTATATCTCTCATTTGAATGATCTTTGAGATATGCCGATATTTTAGCCATTTCAGCTAAGTTTGTTACTTTCAATGTCCATTCTTGAATTGTAGGCAAGTCTTCCTTCTTCCAATATTGCGCCACCAACAGTCTTGCTGCAGTTATCAGGTGCAGAATCAAATTGGTCTCTACCACTGTAAAGTCAGTACATATACCTAGTAAAAATAACTGAGGACTAAACTTTATCCTTCTTTTAAAAACATTTTGCATGACCCACCATATTTTTATCCAAAATGCCTTAACCTTTTGGCAGGTCCACCATATATGATAATATGTAGCATCGAGAGAACCACACCTCCAACATTTAGGCTGTACATTCGGATACATAGAAGCCAACTTTTTAGGATCTAAATGCCATCTATAGAACATCTTGTAAAAATTTTCTCTCAGATTTTGAGCTTGTGTAAATTTCACATTTCTTACCCAGATTCTTTCCCATGTATCCAACATTATTGGTTCCTCAATATTTTGAGCCCATTTTATCATACAATCTTTAACTAATTCTGTTTCCGAATCCATCTGTATTAATACATTATATATCCTCTTTATATGCATTAAGCTTTGATCTCTTATTTGTTTAAGCAGATTATCCTCAACTTGAATAAAACCAATTTTTTGATCTATTTTCCACCTAGCCTGTAATTGCCCATACTGGAACCATGTTTGAACTACCTTCTCCTCTTTTAATACCTCTAAAGATTTTAATTGTAATACCCCCCTTTCCGAGGTAAGAAGCTGTCTGTAGGTAATTCTGTCCTGTTTTTGTGCTGTATTCATATTTTCAATTGCGTGTCTAGGAATTGCCCACATGGGTATCTTGTCATTTAATTTATATTGGTATTTCTTCCAGACCCGCAATAAAGCATTTCTTAAAATATGACTTTTAAAGTTCTTATCCAATTTTTTGTTGAATAACAGGTAAGCATGCCAACCAAATACCAGATCATGTCCCTCAATGTTCAATATTCTATCATTGGTTAAGTGAATCCAATCACTAATTACAGATAATACCACTGCATCATAATATAGTTTTAAATTAGGTAGTTTCAATCCTCCTCTCTCACGTACATCTTGCATTATTTTCATCTTTACCCTCGGCTTCTTTCCTGCCCACACAAATTTGTTGATACCCTTCTGCCATTCTAGAAGGTTCGCATCTTTTTTAAGTATAGGTAACATTTGGAAGAGAAATAAAAATTTTGGTAAAATGTTCATTTTCACTGCCGCTATCCTACCCAGCAAAGATAAGTGCAATTTCTCCCATTTTTTCATCTCTGTCTGTATGCTATGCCAAAGTGGTTCATAATTATGCTTATATAATTTCCCATTTGAAGTTAAAATGTTAACTCCAAGATATTTGACTTTTTTAACTACCTCACATCCTAGCATCACTCCTAATTCTTCCTTTTGTTTAATATTCATATTTATAGCTAATATTTTGGTTTTTCCTAAGTTTATTTTAAAGCCCGACACTTGACCATATTGATTAATCATATTCATTAAAACCATACTAGATTCCTGCGGTTGTTCCAATATTATGACCAAATCATCCGCAAAAGCGCGGACTCTATATTCTTGCTGCCTAATCTTGATCCCTTTTAAACCATCCAAGCCCCGTATTTTATTCAACAATACTTCCAAAGTTATAATAAACAATAATGGGGACAAAGGACAGCCCTGTCTTGTACCTTTTCCAATTTGAAAAGAGTCTGTTAGACTTCCATTGACTATGATTTGTGCTGTTTGCTGTTGGTATATTGCTTTAATTGACTGTAAAAAATTATCTCCTATCTGCATTTTTTGCAGTATCTTCAACAGAAATTGCCAGTTAACTCGATCAAAGGCCTTCTCAGCATCCAAAAATATAAACGCAGCAGGGATCTGGTTGTTCTTTCCCAAATATTCTAATGCATTAATAATTAATCTAACATTACTTTTCATCTGCCTCCCTTGTATAAAACCTGTTTGGTCCGTATGTATCAATTGTTGAGTGACCAACATTAACCTATTTGCTAATATTTTAGTAAAAATTTTATAATCTACATTCAGTAATGAAATAGGTCTATAATTTTGGGTTGAGTAGTATCTTGATCTTCTTTGGGTATCAAAGATATAAACGCTGTCTTCCAAGATGGAGGGACTTTACCTTCCGTTTGAATCATATTAAATAATTCTCTAAGAGGTTCTACCATTTCTAACTGTAAGTTTTTATAGTAAACCGCTGTCAAGCCATCTGTACCTGGTGCTTTCCCTGACTTTAATTGCTTAATTACCTGCAGGATTTCCCCCGAGGTTATTGGTTGATTCAATTTTTGCCTGTGTTCTTCTCTAACTGAAGGTATTTTCTCTTTGTCTAAATATTTGTCTATGTCTAAACCATTAATTTTATCCCCTTTATACAGTTCTGTAAAAAATTCCCAGAAAGCCTTTTGAATCTCTTCCTGTTGAAATACCTCCTTCCCTCTGTAAATCAGTTTAGATATATTTCGAGTTTTCCTTTTTTTCCTAATCTGATAAGCTAACCATCTGCCAGGTTTGTTTGCATTACAAAAAGTATTGTGTTTTGCATATAATAGATTAGTAGCTACCTGGTCAGAGATCAACATGTCAAATTGAGATTTTAATATGTTAATAGCTTCCTTAACCTTTGTATCGTCTGGGTTCATTGTTAACTCCAGCTCTTTTCTCTTAATTTCCTCTTCCAGTTCTGTTCGTTTTAACCCTTGCTTATTTCTATGTGTTTTATTTATATTCATCAAAACTCCTCTCATATACGCTTTGCTTGCGTCCCATACAAATTCCATAGATGTACCCTTATTCATATTCAAAACAAAATATTCAGATAGTAATTTTTTACAATCATTAATATACTTTTCATATCTAAATAAGTTTTCATTCAATCTCCAAGACCTTCTTGCCTGCACCACCCCTCCCAATTCCATCCAAACTGGGTTGTGGTCCGAAAGGACCCTAGCTGCAATCTTTGTTTTCTTGACCCTAGAAAGCAAATCATTAGTGGTTAGAATAAAATCAATCCTTGAGAGGGATTGATGCCTGTCCGAGAAGAAAGTGAAGTCACATTCCTCTGCATTTCTTTCTCGCCAAATATCTCTCAATTCAAAATCATCCATAATGTCAAAGAAAGATTTGGGTAATTTTGCTCGCATCTTGGTATTTAGGCGGGAAATCTTCTTATCTCTCTTAGTGTCTATCACTCCATTCCAGTCACCCAATAGTATACAGGAACTATAGTCCCACTGTACTAATTTAGCATGAAGATTTCTATAGAATCTATCTTGCTGTTGATTGGGAGCATAAATTCCCAAAAGTAATGTCTTTTTCCCTTCTAAGATTAAGTCTAAAGCAATATATCTTCCGAAGGGATCTGCTTCTATTAATTCAGCTTTCATATCTTTTCTTAAGTATACAACTATACCATTCTTCTTTTCCATAGCAGAAGCTGCAAAATGTTGACCAAGTTTTGAGTTGATCAAATATTTTTGATCAGTTGACTTGATATGAGTTTCTTGCAAACAAATTACATCGTTCTTAAACTGTTTGAGATAATGAAATATTTTCTTCCTCTTCTGTGGAGAGTTCAGTCCGTTGACATTCCATGTTAAAATCTTAGTTGTCATCTTTGGTTGGTTGAAGCATTTTTAGAGCTTCCTGCACGGCCTGTTTAACCTTAGGTCTAGCTCCTCCCATTGCTTCCAGATTTGTTGTTGTAGATCCTTGATCGATGGCCGATGATTGTTGATGCTGTTGCTTTTTAGCTTGTTTCTCCATACGTCTAGTAGTCATGCGGCTAGGTCTTGGTTCCATAGCACCTTGCACTTCTAGAGAAGAAAGATGCTCCATCTTGTCTGGTGGTTGTGTAGTTTGCTGTCTATCCTGTCCTTCTTGTGGTCTTTCTCTAGGTCCAGATGGTGCAGGGTGTCCGGCCTTCAATATATTATAATAAAAATCTCGGGCTTTCCATACAGAGTTGAGGCGGTACCTTTGCTTATCAAATGTAAATATGATGCCAAATGGTGCATCCCATCTATACTGTATCTGACGATTTCTGAGTTCTTCGACCAAAAAAGCGTAGTCTCTCCTGGCTCTTAACATTTGAGGTGGTATCTCTTTCAAAACAACCAGGTCTTGACCGCCAATTTGAAGCTTAGTGTTATAAGATGCTTGCAGTACCATATTTCTAAACTCTCTTGTAGTAAAATATATAACGATGTCTCGAGGAAGCTGCTTCTGCTTTGCCAGCCAGGAGTTAACGCGGTAAGCTTTGTCAATTTGCCAGTCTTGATTGGTCCCTGGTCTTCCCATCAGGCGGTCAAAAGCTTCCGATAGGATCTGTTTCAGGTTCTCCTGTTTCTCCTCACGCAGCCCCCTTACTCTTAATGCGAACTCCATTTGTCGGTACTGTATCATAATAATTTCTTTTTCAGCATTTTCCACTTTTTGTTCCACCACCTCTGTTTTCAATGTCAAGTTAGCATTGGCATCATTAAGAACCTCTAGAGTATCTTCCACTCCAGAAATATGTTCTGTTAATACAGTTACAAGACTCAGCATGTCATCTCTAATTTTATCAACCTTAGCATCAAATTTCTCATACAGCTCCTGTTTAAGTCCTTTTATTTCACTTTTAATTTCTTCTTTCATTTCTTTTATTTCCTCTTTTCTCTCCTGCTTTACCACCTCTCTATTATCTCTAAACTTATCTTCCATTTTAATTGTCTGTGCATTAAGAGCCTCGCTTAGATTACTCAGGAAAAATTCTTTCGTTAACACATCCCCAGCAGGGGGTGTAGGAAGCGGAGGCTGCAGCTTTGTGCCAGGCACTGAGGATGTGCCCCTGGAAGTAGAGGGTGACGACTTCAAGTTAATATTTGGTTTTGAGGCCATTTCAAAATTTATCTGCCTGCAGTTAATAAAACTCTTTTGCCTGAATATGCAGCTTTAAGTAAAGAGGCTTTTATTTTGAAGTTTAAGGCTTGGCAAAACTTTCAGTGAGTAAACATTGTAACAAGACCATTCAGCAGATTCATCACCATTTAACTTCCAAATAAGCAAGGTTAATGAAGGAGTAAAATTCTTCTATTGTGAAACCAAAACAAATGATAAGCAATCTCTTCTGTTTTGAATTCTTGTGAGGATTAGCAAAAAGTGTTCGTTATTACCGGAGAAACCAGCCTGCTCGGCGCCATTTTAGAAGCCTCTGAGTAAATAATTTTTCGGAGGAGAAAAAGAAAAGAAGCTAAAATGTTGATAAGCAATTATTGTCCACAGTAAACGGATCCAGCTCGTGATAAGAATAAATCAAACAAAACTTTGAGCAGAGTGGGAGAGACCTACTTTGTCCTGCACAAGGCAGTTTGAAGTTCCCAGCACGGACAGCCGTTCTGCCTTGGGCTAGCCCCCCTTTCCTTGCAAGCACAAAAGCTGCAAAAATCGAAGAGCATTTGCCAGCAAAACAGTTTCTTCTTTCCTTCTTGCCTGAAGGATAAGAAAACCTGATAAGACGTCAGATGGAAGATCCTCTAAACAGGTACGTAGCCAGGAATTCGGAGGCAGCTGATTTTTTGCTGCCTCCACCAGCAAGCTCCTCCCAGGAAGTCAATCGATTTCTCATTCCCTACTGCCAACTCAGTTCTCCATTGTTTCATTGCCTTTTCAGTAAAGGATGTAATATTTTTGCTAATGCCAGTTGTTTCTAAGCATTTTATGATCCAACTATGTGGCAGTGAGTCAAATGCCTTTTTGTAATCAATCCAGACCATATTCAAGTTCGTTTTTCTGTTCTTACAATTTTCTAATATCATTTTATCAATTAGAAGCTGATCTTTTGTGCCCCTGCTCCTTCTTTTGTTGCCTTTTTGCTCTACTGGCAAGATGTTGTTTGTTTCCAAATAATCCATCATGTTATCTGCAATAATGCCTGTGAGTAATTTGAAGGTTGTTGGCAAGCATGTTATTGGTCTATAGTTTTCAGGTGTTGTTCCTTTAGTTGGATCTTTCTGAATCAAGTATGTTTTTCCAGTTGTCAACCATTCATCAATTTGGCCCTTTTGTAAAATTTCATTCAGTTGCCTGGCCAATATTGCATGTAAACTGGTCAGATATTTGAGCCAGAAACCATGTAATTGGTCCTTTCCAGGTGATGTCCAATTCTTTACCTTTTTAACTCGATTTTTGATCATCTCAGTTGTTATTTCTAATACTTGCATTTGTTTGTTGCCAATGCTTTTCTCAAAGTCATGTATCCACTTTGCTTCCTTGTTGTAGTCCTTTGCATTTTCCCACAATTCTTTCCAGAATTCAACTGTGGCCTGCTTTTCTGGTTTTTCACTTTTGGTGTCACCATTCACATTAAGACTTTGATAAAAACGCCGTTGGTCTGATCGAAATTGCTGATTTTGTTTATATTGGATGATTCGTGCCTCATATCTTTCAATTTTTCTAGCTGTTGCTGTTATCTGCTGTTTTACAATCTCTACAGCTTCATTGATGTTTCTTGTATCCAATCTATATCTCCTGATTAGCCGATCTATGATTTTGTTGTTTTTAAGTCGTTGCTCATGCATGTTCTTTAAGTTACTAGCATCTGCCCTTAATTTTTTGATTTTTTGTTCTAAACGGATTTTCCACTTTGGCTTTGGTGCTTTTTCTGTTGTGTGACTAGGTATTTTAATTTTAATGCCTAGTTCATTAGTGACTATTACAGCTGCGCTGTACATTAACTGGTTTGTTTCCAAGATGGATCCCGGTTCAATTGTTGAAAACACTGCATTAACCATTTTCATGATAGGGGCCAAAATTTTCTTAGGCACAGTTTTTAGTGATGGTAAACGTTGCCTTTCCTCATTAAGCAGAAAATGTTCCATGATCTTATCCTTCAATTCTTTTTGTTTTTGAGTTAGTTCATCAGTTGGTTCAATGATAACTGGTTCTAGTGGTGGTGATGTTATTTCCTCCCCGAGAGCTTCTTCTGGGAGTTCTACTATAGTGTCTTTAGTTGTGTCTTGAATATCAGTTATTTCCGCTTGTGATATTGTTTTTTGGGTTTTGCAGTTTGCCTGAATTTCCTCATGTTCAACTTCACTAAACACTTTATTCCGTATAATAAATCGCCTTTGATCTGCTAGTCGTTGTTTTTTCATGTTCCTTCTCGGCGACCCTGCTATCACCTGGTATTGCGATGTCTATGATTGTGACCTTATTTTTCTCAACCAGTGTGATGTCTGGTGTATTATGCGCCAGTATTTTGTCGGTTTGTATACGGAAATCCCACAAGATCTTGACCATCTGATTTTCTGTGACTTTTTCAGGCTGATGTTCCCACCAGTTTGTTGCTGTTTTAATATTATAATTTTTGCACAAATTCCAATGGATCATTATTATTATTATTATTATTATTATTATTATTATTATTATCATCATCATCATCATTATTAATATATGTGTTAACATTTCTTTTTGTTCATTCTTTGCTTTTTTGTAAATGATATGCCCTGACAATACACTGTATTCAAAAAGTTTATGAATAAGTAAATAGAAAGGAACAATCATGGTTTGGATATTGGAGGTCTTTTATTTACAAAAGGAAACTTCTCATTCGATGCCCTGCAGTTGTGTTACATCTTCAGTTAGCATTACCATTGCCAGTTTATACCATTCATTTGTCCATGTTCCTAAGGTAACTTCTATGTCAGCGATGGCTAATCTTTTCATCACTGTATGCCAAAAGCCATAATGCAATGAACACGTCTTCATTGTGCTGCCCCCCGTGCATGCATGCACGACCCTCATGCTCCCCCTTCTGCAAGCATATGTGTGCGCCCCCCCTGCGCCCCCTGAACATGTGACCACTGCATGTGTGCATGCCCTCTCCCCACTCCACACGCATCTCTCACATGCACCCCCCCCCATGCATGCACAGCAGAGACCCGAAAACCAGTTGGCCTGTGGGAGGTGCACATGCATGCACAATCGAACTGAGCTGGGGTAATGGCTCATGTGCCTACAGAGAGAGCTCTGGTGCCACCTGTGCCATGCGTGCCATAGGTTTGCCATCTACGTGGTGGGATGTCTCAGGCCTGGGAGCTGCTGTTCAACAATTCTCAGATCTGTAAGCTTGCTTGATTTCTCCTGAAAAGGTGAACCAGTAGATGGCGCCCTTCTTTAATCACTGTGGCTGGTTGTAATGAAAGCCTAGTACTGGAAGCAATAGGAAAAGGATGTCTTTCTAGCCTGAAAAACAGGACTCAGTTACCCTTAGGAGGTTTGGGGAGAAAGGATTGTTTTGGGGAGGGGGAATAGGTGATCACCTGTGCAAAAAAAATCCCCTTCTGTCTTACACAAGTCTAGGCTGCTTTCTCAATCTCTCATTTGGCATTTTTCTCTAGTTGGTATTCTTGAGGTGGTGGATCAGTGTAGTCTTCCTCAGTGGTGAAATTCAATTTTTTTTAACTACCTATTCTGTGGGCGTGGCTTGGTGGGCGTGGCAGGGGAAGGATACTGCAAAATCCCCATTCCCCTCCCACTCTGAAGCCAGCCAGAGGTGGCATTTGCTGGTTCTCCCTACTACTCAAAATTTCCGCTACCGGCTCTCCAGAACCTGTCAGAACCTGCTGAATTTCACCCTTGGTCTTCCTGAAAAGAAAGAAACCTGGTTAATTCTGGAGATCTTTCCTGCTGCCAAACATTTCCTCTGCTTCCAGCTCTGGCAAAGGACATTCTGGTTTGGCTTCCTGGTGAAAGGTGGTTAGAGAAGTCAAACTTGAACAGAGACCACGCTAAGGAATTTAACCTCTTGTCTTGAACTGTCTTTGATGTTGCTGCTGCTGGAAATGTTGGTTTAATTCACCTCTCTCACATATAATGGCTGTAACCCAGAGGCATCTCAGGGCCATTCCTGTGAATGCTTATTTCTCATAAAAACAAACACACGGGAACTTAAGTACTGACTGGTTTTGGAGGTGAGGGCATGTGATGCAAAATAAAGGAATGTTTTCTACAGATTCTGGCATTTCCGTGTGTAAGAGGCACAAGAGGAAGTATGTGTATGAAAATAAAAATAATGTTAAGAACCCCCTTCCAAGACAGCTGCAAAAGACACGTTTGCTTCCAGACAACACACATGATTGTGTGTAAGTGCACCTGTATAGAGGGATCTAAAGTGGCCTTCTCCCTCTTGGAAGTCTCAGAACAGGATTAAAATTCCCCCTAGCCCCAGTTTCTCTGGGCTGCAAGGCTGGGAGTTGCAGTCCATTCATTTAGAGCAAGGGTGTCAAACTCAAGGCCCGCGGGCCGGATCCGCATGCCGCCCTGGGAGCAGCAAATGACTGGCTCGCAGTGCCTCTGCCAGTGAAAACAGAGCTCGGGCGGACCGTATGCAGCCCTCCCAAGCTCCATTTTCGGCTGCGATGGCCTCCTGCAACCTTCTGCCACAGTGGTGGAATTAAAATTTTTTTATTACCAGTTCTGTGGGCATGGCTTGGTGGGTGTGGCTTGGTGGGCGTGGCAGGGGAAGGATACCGTAAAATCTCCATCCCCCCACCCCACCCAGAGGAAGGATGTTGCAAAATCCCCATTTCCTCCCGATCAGCTGGGGCTCGGGAGGCAGAGAATAGATGTGGGTGGGGCCAGTCAGAGGTGGTGTTTACCGGTTCTCCAAGCTATTCAAAATTTGTTCTACCAGTTCTCCAGAACTGGTCAGTACCTACTGAATATCACTTCTGCTCTGCCAGCACTCAGGCCGCGTGAAAGCTCCATTTTTGCTAGCAGAGCACTTGGGCTACCACAGGTGTCCCCAACATGAGTGATGTCAAGCTGGCCACGCCACCCCTCCTCTCCACATCCCGAGGTCAAACACAACTCTGAGTCGTCCTTCAATGAAATCGAGTTTGACACCCTTGATTTAGAGGCTGTGCAGATCCTCTTAAAATATTATATTTTCTACCTCTATGATCAGGCAGTACAGGTAGGCCTCGTCATTCGACCACAACTGAGCCCAAAATTTCTGTTGCTAAGTCAAGTGATTTTATCTCCATTTTACCACCTTTCTTGCCACAGCTGTGAAGTGAACCACGGCAGTTGTTAAGTTAGTAATAGTCTGAGCCTGTAAAGATGAAGTGAGGAAAGCTAAGGCTCACAATGAAGAAAGTCTTGCCACAAAAGTAAAAAATAACAAAAAAAGCTTCTTCCAACATGTTAAAAACAAGAAAAAAAGTTAAGGAAACAATTGGTCCATTGCTGGGAGAAAGTGGCAAGAAGGTGACAAGAAACAGGGAGAAAGCAGAACTTTTTAACTCATGTTTTGCATCTGTCTTTACACAAAGGGATAAAACAAACCAACCTATCAAAAACAGCACCACAAAAATCAGATTAGGAACACAAATTGAAATAGGGAAGAAAATGGTAAGTGAGCACCTGTCTACCCTAGATGAGTTCAAATCATCAGGACCGGATGGATTACACCCCAGGGTTCTGAAAGAACTGGCAGATGAGATCTAAGAACCACTGAACTATATCTTTCAGAGATCCTGGAGCACCGGGGAACTGCCAGAGGACTGGAAAGAGCTGATGTGCTTCCCATCTTCAAAAAAGAGGAAAAAAACAGATCCAGGAAACTACAGACTTATCAGCCTGACCTCAATAGCAGTTATAGCAGTTAGATTTATATACCGCTTCATAGGGCTTTCAGCCCTCTCTAAGCGGTTTACAGAGTCAGCATATCGCCCCCACAGTCTGGGTCCTCATTTCACCCACCTCGGAAGGATGGAAGGCTGAGTCAACCTTGAGCCGGTGAGATTAGAACCGCTGAACTGCTGAAATGGCCTGCAGTACTGCACCCTAACCACTGCGCCACCTTGGCTCTTTCCTCAATACCAGGAAAGATTCTGGAAAATATAATCAAGCAATGAATTAGCAAACACTTGGAAGCAAACAAAGTAATAGCCAAAAGTCAACATGGGTTTGTCAAAAACAGATCATGCCAGACTAATCTTATTGCATTCTTTGATAATGTGACAAAATTAACCAAAGGAATGCTGTCGATATAGTTCACTTGGACTTCAGTAAGGCATTTGATAAGGTAGACAATAACCTACTACTAGATAAAGTAGAAGAATGTGGGTTAGACAGCATCACCACCAGATGGATTTGTAACTGGCTGATCAACCACACTCAACATGTAGTCCTCAATGGAACTGCATCTACATGGAGGGAAGTATGCAGTGAAGTATACCCCAAGGCTCTATTTTAGGCCCAGTAGTCTTTAATATCTTCATCAATGATTTGGATTAGGGAATGAATGGGGAACTCATCAAATTTGCAGATGACACCAAGCTGGCAAGGAATAGCCAACACTCCAGAAGAATAGCTTAAGATACAGAAGGATCTTGACAAACTTGAACATTGGGCACTATTTAATAAAATGAAATTCAATGGTGAAAAGAGTAAGGTTCTACATTTAGGCAACAAAAACAAAATGCACAGGGACAGTATAGGTACCTTGCTCAACAGTAGTAACTGTGAAAGGGATCTTGCAATTCTAGTGGACAACCATTTAAATATGAGCCAGCAGTGTGCAGCAGCTGCCAAAAAAGCCAACACAGTTCTAGGCTGCATAAACAGAGGGATAGAATCAAGATCACGTGAAGTGTTAATACCACTTTATAATGCCTTGGTAAGGCCACACTTGGAATACAGCGTTCAGTTTTGGTTGCCATGATGTAGAAAAGAGGTGGGGACTCTAGAAAGAGTGCAGAGAAGACCAATCAAGATGATTAAGGGACTAGAGACTAAAACACATGAAGAATGGTTGCAGGAAGTGGGTATGTCTAGTTTAATGAAAAGAAGGACTAGGGGAGACATGATAGTAGTCTTCCAATATCTCGGGTTGCCACAAAGAAGAGAGAGTCAAACTATTCTCCAAGGCACCTGAGGGCAGAACAAGAAGTAATGGGTGGAAATTAATCCAGGAGAGAAGCAACTTAGAAGTGAGGAGAAATTTCCTGACAGTTAGAACAATTAATCATGAAAAGGCTTGCCTCCAGAAGTTGTGAATGTCCCAATACTGGAAGTCTTTAAGAAGATGTTGGATAGCCATTTGTCTGAAATGGTATAGGATTTCCTGCCTAGGCAGGGGGTTGGACTAGAACACCTCCAAGGTCCCTTCCAACTATTGTATTAAGTAACATCGTTGTAAAATGAGTCTAGCTTCCCCCTTGACTTTGCTAATCAGGAGGTCGCAAAATGTGATCGCATGACCACAGGACACTGCAATCATCATAAATATGAGCCCGTTGCCAAGTGTCCGAATTTTGATCATGTGACCCAAGGGTTGCTGCAATGGTTGTGTGAAACATGGTCAAAAGTCACTTTTTTCGGTGCTGTTGTAACTTCAAATGGTCACTAAAAGGTCACGAAAGGTTGTATGTTGAGGACTATCTGTAACCATAAGGAACATTTGTGAAATCCCATGGGTCTTGTTTCAGGTTCTTATCCCTAGAGTGGATAATGGCTGAAAAGTCCTTCAGAGAGATTACTGTAACGCGCTCTACATGGGGCTGCCCCTGAAGAATGGTCCAGAACGCAGCCGCGCGAGCGATATGGGGTGTATCTAGATACACCCATGTTACACCTATCCTCCGCGAGCTGCACTGGCTCCCCATTGGTCTCCGGACGGGCTTCAAGGTGCTAGTCGTTACTTTTAAAGCCCTACATGGTTTAGGACCTGACGACCTGAGAGACCGCCTCCTGCCACTTACCTCCCAAAGACCAACAAGATCGCACAGGTTGGGCCTCCTCCGGGTGCTGTCAACCGGACAATGCCGGCTGGCGGCCCTCCGAGAGAGGGCCTTCTCTGTTGCTGCGCCGGCCCTGTGGAACAATCTACCCGTAGAGATCCGGACCCTTACCACGCTCTCGGCCTTCCGTAAAGCCGTCAAGACCTGGCTGTTCCGGCAGGCCTGGGGCTGTTGATTGATATCCAGCCCTGCTTAGATGGAATGGATGATGTGGAATTTTAATATTGTATTTTCTATTTTTAAATTTTAAATGTTTCTTTTGTCTTGTTGTGAGCCGCCCAGAGTCCCAATGGGAGTGGGCGGCATACAAATTTTATTAAACTCGAAACTTTGACCAATGGCTACCTGATAACACAGGTGTATGATAGGTTGAGAACAGGTGAGATATTCTGGCCTGCTTAATACAGCATCCCATGTCACAATGTGGCTTCTCAAGTCCTGACCAAATGCATTACATGAACCCAACCAAACCAGTACAGCGGTTTATAATTTTTTTAAAAAATATATTTTTATTTATTTTGTATTTAAAATAGTTCAGCGCAGCGAAGCTGTTATGGCCATACAAACACAGTATATACACATAATCTCACTCTTTTGTTGTCAATCTACTTAATACATTATCCATTCTTCTATCCAATCACATTATTTACAATTTGTTCCAGTCTTGTCACCTTGTCTTATACCAATAATAAAATTTCATGATCTTCCGACTCCCCTTTATTTTTTAATTCTAGGGTAAGCTTATCTGCTTCTGCACAGGCCAATTTTTTTCTAATTATGTCTTAACTCTGATGGGATTCTTTTTTCTATAGGTTATTCGTGCCACAGTCAATATTTGGATAACTAAATAAAGCACATCTTTCTTATACCACTCTGGTATTATATCTAGGAGGAAAATTTCTGGTTTGAAATGGGTTCCAGCCATAATTGTATCATTCTCCGATATCTTTTTGCCTCATTGCATGTCCATCACATATGGGAAAAGGTGCATGGTGTTTTTTTGCACTTCCAACAATTTGGGGCCAAATTTTTAAACATTTTGGAGAGCCGTGCTGGGGGAAGATGCCATCTGTAGAACATCTTGTACAGATTTTCCTTATAAGCTGTGGCCATTGTTAATTTCCGATTGAGAGTCCAAAGTCTTTCCCATTTAGCCAATTCAACATTGTAACCAAATTATTTTGCCCAGGCAACCACAGTTTATAATTTACTGCAGCTTCCCCAACCCAGATGCTTTTTAGATCTGTGGACTTCAACTCCCATAATTCCTTAGCCACCTTTGCTGAGAATTCTAAGAGGTGATGTCCACATATCTAGGGGTGTCAAAGTTGTGTCATCATGGTGGCATCATGTGATGTATCGTGACTCCCCCCCCTTCGCTAAATCAGGTGTGGGCATGGCCAGTGTGTGATACATCTGGCCCATGGGCTGCGAGTTTGACAGCCCTGATCTAGAGAGTTATAGTTGGGAAAATCTCTCATGATATGGTATGGAAACTCATCCAATTGTGGCTTATAACTGTATCCTGTGTTTTACTACAATGTGTGAACCTAGAATATTAGTGAAGGAAGAAGACAGGATAAAAGGAGGCAGAAGGAGAGTTGAACTGGATGGGAGATTACGATTAGAAGAGGACATGCATGCTGAGATTAAAATGACTTCATTGTATGATACTTTGAAGATGAGCGCAGGAGAAAACAACCTTTATGCATTCTTTCCCCACCAATTATCTTAGAGTCTGGAGTAATTTGACAAAAACATCATATTACCAAAATATTTTAGTCTCCTTACTTCCAGAAACAAAATCCCATTTACCTAGTTATTTCATAAAGAAATAAATTTCTCTCTGGATGATATTAATTACAAAGATTTTGGATATTGACAATTCTTGGACTTTTTAAACTTTTTTGGTGAATGTAGTAAAATGTATTTTCAGAGTATTAAACTATTAATAAGTAGAGAACTATTTGGCTATTTACGATGACTTGACATTTTGCAGGGTCTGCCTCCACATATGCTATTTGCTTATCTCTCTCTCTCTCACACACACACAGACACACACCTACCTATGTCTATACAATAATCTCTGTGTGTTTCAAGTTAGTGATTTTTGCAGGCAAACCTGCCTTCTAAGTCTGTCCTCACTTTATGTTCCTTTGGGTCAACTGTAGTTTGCAGTTCAGTTTGCCATGTAAACCATGAAAATTAGGCTGATTAAGTAAATGTGGTTAAACATGAAAAGCATGTAGTGCAAACACAGCTATTGTACCAGTTACCCCATGAGGTTTCCCAGCTGCACCACTACTTTCTAAGCAAACATTTGACTACTAATTTGTCAGTTTCACTGCCTTTTTACTCTCTGTCTTAATTCACAACACCTGCTAAACTGGATTAGCTTTCTGGCTTGGGATGTGGTCGGTGTGTGAATGCAACCCATTGGATTGGATTACGGTTCAGAGTCTCAGACAAATTAAGTATGTTACAGCAATTTAAGACCTGAAGGAAATGTGGTATATGGACAAGTGGTTCAGCAATTAATTTCTGGTTGAATCGGTGTGCTAAAAACCTAAACCTTAAGTCGATTTGATTAAGTAAATCGTGATTAGGTGAATCACAGGGAAAGTGTGTTTGCGCCAGACGAAAAAAAGGTGGATCCGTTGAGTAGGTTCTTTCTGTCCGCAGCCAACGGGGCTGGGAAAATTCCGGCAGCGGTCTCGGGGAATTTAAGCCGGTTCTCCTGGAGGGTCTGTTAGGAGTGGAAGATTTCTAACACATCGCTCTCTCTGCAAAGCCGAGGCGGCCCCCGGAGGCTTCTACAATTATGAACGGAATTTGCAAGCCCATCGGAAGGGCAGAGGGCAAAGCGTCTTCCGCAACAGGGTTATCCGCAGATCGAGTCCCCACGCCTGAAGGCGCGAAAGAAACCTACTTACGTCTGCCTGCTGCTAGATTTGCGTTGGGTCCCCCGGCAAGGAGTTTGATTTCCTAGGAACCCGGAGAGTCCCGAGTGAGAGTAAGGGGCCGTAAACCCGCACTTGGCCGGGGATGAGGGTCAGCCAGAACCCGCGGGCCGCTTGGAAGGAGGATTACGCGCCAGCTAATCCCTCCCCCGGGAGAGAATGCGGCGGTACCGGCTCGGTCACCCCCGCCGCTCCCCAGAGCAGGTGGAGCCCTGACCCGGACGGGGTGTGCCCGAGGAATACGCTCTCTCCAGGGGGCAGATTCCAGTGGCGGGGAGTGGCCAAGAGCAAACGGCCGGGGCCGACACACGGCTGAGGAGGCGCGGCAGAAAAAGCCGGGAGCGCTAAGAGAGCGAGAGCAGAGCAGCTGGCGCGCAGGAAGGCGAGGAAGGCCCGCCTGCGTCTCCCGACGGGTAAGGCGGCAAGGGAGGTGGGGAGCTCCGGCCCCGCAGCGGCCTCGGGAGCCCGGCAGAAGGTCAAGGGTTGGCCGCGGTGGGACCAAGCGGGCTTTCTCATTAGGGGAGCTGAAAGGAGCTCCATATGGAAGACAGGACCAAATATCGTCGGGGAAACATTCCTGACGTGGGAAAGTTTTATTCGACCCACAATCTAGGGGACCGAGTGCGAATGATGCCCTTAGAGAGGCTTCTGGAGGGAAGGGGGCCCCTGGCTCCTTCTGTGCTTTGCATTTGCTTTACACCATGAATAGGTGCCCTGAGTGATTTGGATACGCCAAATTTCAAACTGCTGCTTAGAATCCCGCCAGTGGAATATCAAGCAAAAGTGTCTCCACAAGGAACGTGTTTCTAGTCCTCATGTGTGCAGGAAAGCTTTGCAAGATAATTTCTGTTACCGAACTGGAAAGTTGGAATGGGCTAATCCAGGCCTTTGAGGGTGAGGAAGTGGTTGCTTTTCATTCAGTACTGATACCGTAAAGTCAAACTCAACACCTACGTGTGTCTTGAACTTGGCCATGCAATTTTCTCAACAGGAGAATAGAAGGGATTTACCTGTATTTGCTTTGTGGGTGGTTTTCAACTTTATAGCCTACATTTTATGGATTCCGGGGAAATTTCTCCTCCAGGGATCCAGCCAAAACTAACCTGACAACCCTAGTCAAGGTCAAGCAGGTGCCGCCATCGACTCGGGGAGAGGTAACATTCCTCAAATTAATGCATTGAAGCTCAGGTTATTTGAAAACCCCCATCCTCTAGCAAATCCCATGCTGGTTATAGAAGGTTTGTGTAGCTTTTCAGTGCTGCAAGATTCCTGCGCACTATTTTATGCTCAGAGGCACTCTTTGTCACCCACACTTTTTCATATGTTCCATACGGCCGTGGTTCTCAATCTATGGTTTGTGGACCCTGATGTCGTCTGCGAAGGCTTGAAGAAATGTTACAATTTAAATCTTGAGTTAAGTCTTGATGGTCCATGGCCATGGCTTGTGGCCACAAAATAATATTTAAAAGAAAGTCTGTGATGAAGAAAAGGTCAATTATACCTAATACTTCACATCCTAACAGCAGCGAGAATGGTGTATGCACAGCAATGAAAAAGTGAAAATCCCCCTTCATAAAAGGAGATAATAAGATATTAACATGCACAGAAATGGATCGACTAACTTTAGAATTAAAAAAACAAAGGAGGGACAGAATATTATGACACATGGAATAGATTTTATCAATGGCTGGAAACACGAGGTGGGAGTTGGAACACAAAAAAATTAGGCTAAATAGACCCGAAATGAGATATTATATATGTATTAGAATGAATACATTGCTCAAAAATAATTGTATAAGACTAGCACTGTGCAAGTAGTATATATGTTATTTGTTTTTCACTTTGGTTTCTATGGAAGTGAAACGCCAGGACGGTTACACTGTGTTTGATATACTTATATGTAAATAATTTATATAAATAAATAAAAAGATTAAGAACCATTGCCATACAGTATTGTATTGGATCTGGAAGCAGGAACTAAAAAAATAAAGTAACTTGCTTGGGAATTTGGACTCTAAGAAATCCCTGCAGTAGGAAGCAGTCACCTTAAGAGTTCTGTCTCTTCGAGTCACCTGTGTCCAGATACTGGGTTGCTTCAGGTGCTAGTTTAAAAAAGAGTTCAAGAGACAAGAGACGAGCTTCTTTTTGGCTTAAATCCTCCACCCTCACCCTTAAGAAATGCCCGCAAGAGCTCCTATGGTAATGCCTTGCTTGTCCTGTTTCCCTTGGTGTGTGTTTGTCCCTGTCAAAAAACCAGTGCAGAAGAAAGATTATTCTTTGGAAGCCTTTCAAGAAAGCTCCAGGTAGCAGCTGTCGGGAGGACCAAACTCAGTGATCTGCAAAGACCAAGTGTACCAAGAACTGTAAATTTCAGGTGGCCAAGTGTGGAGAATTTCTGGTTTAACTTGCATTGCTGTCTTTGCCTCCCCCTCCCCAAGACTTCACTTGACAGATGCTCCAGCTGTCCCAGGGGTTCCCTCTTGACTGAAGTGCAGATGCCTGTGTGCCTCTCTACTCAGACAGCTGACCTTCTCCGTAACCTTTGAAATAAGCTGATGAGCTGTCAAGACGGTCAGTGCTTTTGAATGCCAATGGGTTATTGACCAATACTCTCAACGTGCCCAGGCTTTTTCAGAAGGCTCTGGTTTCTGTTATTGATCAAGCTGCTCAGGGAAGATCTATATTCCCATAGGAAATACTATTCTCTACTGTGGTAGGGCTGGGAAGGACTCTTGTCCGAAACCTGGAAAACTGCTGCCAGTGAGCTCTTAGAAACTGGTAGTTTCACATGTTCCACGTTTGAGAGTTTGCAAAGCTGGTGGATAAAGGGAAATTCCAGTAAAGCAAAGGTGAAGAACCTACAGCTCTCCAGATGTTGCTGCCCTACAGTTATAGCCTGCCTGTCTGCAGTGCCTTGTGTTGCTGGAGGTCTGGCTAAGAACTGGATTTCTGCAACAGCTGAAAGCCCAGAATTGAATTACAGGAAATAATGGATTCAGGTTGTTGGACGCTGTAGTTGGTTCCTTTATTATTTATTAACTACCTCTTTTGTTGAGACTACATATCCCTCTGTCCTAAGGTGATAAGATCTGGACTGCCAAAATCCAGACTGCTGCTAGGTGATGGCAGAGATGATTCCATCTAGGGGTCACCTGGTTTTTTGCAGCCCAGATTGGATGCCCTCCCTCGTTCTTCTAGTTAGGTCGGAAAAATAGACTGATATTCACTGCAAATTTATTTATTAAACTCATACATGGTGATTCCACGTGGCTTCTGAGGAGCCAGACTGTTGGGGGTAATAGGCTGACTCTGTAAAACCGCTTAGAGAGGGCTGTAAAAGCGCTATGAAGCGGTATATAAGTCTAAGTGCTATTGCCATTGCTACTTATAACATCAAAAATGGTCAATGTAAAATCCTCACAGCCTGATAGTCAAACCAGCTGCTGCCTGGCTCTGCCCAGAATGCCTTGCACAGTTCTATCAGCCTGCTGCCTACTGAAGAAATGTTTACAGAGGACCAAAGGGTTATTATGAAGTCAACTGTTGGCCTTGACTCCAACATTTGCATATCCCAAAATGAGGAGCAGCTCTATTTCTCCGTCCACGTTATTGCTTCTCTTCTGACAGATCTGCTGAGCTTTTTTAATGGGAAATGCCACATCCTGAACCTGGAACGTTTGGCACATAAGGTGTATGCTGTACTAACTGAGCAACAGTATTTCCTCCCCCTCCTCCTCCTCCTCCTCCCGGGAGGTGGGAGCAAATTTGGCTAGCAGAAAGTTGAAGATCTGATTCCCACTTTGGATCCAAAGGGGCACCTTAGGTCATCCTTCATCCTAGCTCATTGGTTGGGTGAGGCGTTTGTTGATAATAATTAGAAGAAGAAGAAATTATATTGTGATTGGTTTGATTATTGTTTGTGGATAATAATTGCAGGAAGAAAATAGTTGTAGGCTATTATTGAGCCAAAATGTGTATCTTGGAGGCCATTTAGTCCAATCCCCACAGCTCAGTATAGGATCTATAATGCAAAATGCAGTTTTTAAGTTTCTTCCTTTCCTGGGAAAGGAAACATAGCAGCTCTTAAGCCTGTTAGATTACTCTCTAATTGCTGTAATTACCAGGGTAATTCTCCTAATGTCTACTCAGATGCCTCTTCAGTATTATTTCTACCAATGTCAGATAGTGAAACGCCTCCAGATCCCCCCCCCCCCCAGTTGTCATTCAACAGGAGGGAAAAGAATGGTTTTATAAATTGTTTTTGGGTTGGGCTCTTGTTCCTTTTCTGCGCTGCCAAAAAGGTCATTGCCCATTATTGAATTCTGTGGCCACAAGGATGTATTTGAATGCATTATGCATGGTACAGCTCTATAATATTCACATAACCAAATTATTGATTCATAAAAATTCTCAGAACTCGGCTGTGCAAATATACTGTATGAAACCTTTTGTATGTGAGATTTTATCTCTCGTGGTGGGCAATAAAAGGAACAAGAGCCTTCCGAGGAATTGGGGTGCCCTTTTTATTTTACCACAGTGGGGCCCAAGGCTGTGTCTAACTTTGCCAATACAGGTAGTTTTGGACTTACAACAGTTCATTTAGTGACCATTCAAAGGTACAACAGCACTGAAAAAAGTGACTTATGACCATGTTTCACATTTAACAATCTTTGTAGCGTCTCCATGTTCAAAATTGTGATCAAAATTCAGGTGCTTGGCAACTGGTTCATACTTATGACCAATGTTGTGTCCCAAGGTCATGTGATCACTTTTTGCGATCTTCTGAAAAGCAAAGTCAATGGGGCAGCAGCCAGATTCACTTAACAACTGTGCCACTAACTTAACAACCTCAGTGATTCATTTAACAACTATGGCAAGAAAGGTCATAAAATGGGGCAAGACTCAATGAACAAATGTCTCACTTAACAACCAAAATTTCGGGCTCAATTGTGGTCATACGTTAAGGGCTACCTGTATCTGTCATGCAGCCTTTCATGTTTTAGTTCAGTCCTGAGGAAAGATTTCAGGAGGAAATGTCTCCCTTTGGCCTTTTTACTGTGAAGAAGTAGGCTGGGCTGATTGTTGACTTTCCACCAAGTTCTTGTTGACTCTTAGCAACCACATAGCTAGACCTTTGTGAGGGGAAAAAAGGAACCCTGATCTTGAGAAATACAGAAAAAGCATCCACTTCACCCTACAGATCGAATAAGCGAACTGGCAGTAGTGCCTTCCGAAACCCATCCCTGACACCCACCCCAGTTCCACAAAGGGGGAAACTAACCAACGTGATACATCATGTGACAGCAATGTGACACCATGAGTTTGACACCCGTGAATTAGACCAATAATGGCTTTGTGCTCCTGTGTTATACTAAGGTGGGACCAGGCATTTTTGCTTGTGCAAGATACTGATACCATTGAATGTCTCCATACTTAGTCTCCATTCATGCCACCTTATACCAGAATCATCCCTCTGCAAGCTGTAAAATTAGCCTTCCCGAATGAAATCTAAACTGAGAGGACACAGTCCAACAACTGTATTTTCCATGTATTCTTATCGCCTAGTTGTCATTCCTCTTTTGTTTCTACATCTTTGCAGATGGTTGACCATTGATTAGAATCACCTGCAAACATTATGTTTTTTACAGCCCGCATGTTCTCCAGGTTGTTGTGGGACTGAATCCATGAGTGGGCAAGCCTTTATATTTTGTCTGTCTCTCTCTCTCTCACATCCCTGAACGTTGTCAGGCTGTGCAACCCATAACCTCCCCCTTTATATTTAGTACCAGTGAAGACTATTTTGCACTTCTGCGGAAACTTTCTCATGGAGGATTTCCCCCCCCCCCCTTTCTCATCCAATGCAGATAATGATCTCTCTACATTGTCTTTTGGCCTTGCAGCCTCTCTCCAAAAGTAATCCAGAAGGTACAAGCAAGTTATGCTTTTCTCTTAAGATGCTGATGTGTGACTTGAGAACCTGACTGCTGTAAATATCAAGTCATGCAATTTTATTGAAATGTCCCTTATTTCTCAGTTACGCCACATTTGTCACACAGATGAGTAGTTAGTTGCTCAGTGAAAGATAATTCATGGAGCAGCTTTTCTAACCATCAGTATTTGGGTTCTACTTATTTTTTCCCCACAGGAGATGCTGCAAAGTATAATTTCTTAATTTAGATCATCTTCTAAATCCTTCAGATCAGGAGTGTCAAACTTAAGGGCAGTGAGCTGGATCCACCCTGCAGGATGCTTAGAGCTGGCCTGAGGGGAGACAGCGAAGGACCAACCCGTGGTGCCTTTGCCAGTAAAAATGGAGCTCGGAGGGGCTGCGTACAGCCCTCCCAGGCTCTGTTTTCAACCGCAATGGCCTCCTGCAGCCCTCTTCCAGTGAAAAAATGGAGCTCATGTGGCTGCAGGAGGCCAGCGTGGCCGAAAACGAGTGACATCAAGCTGACATGAGTGACAACGAGGTGGCCATGCCCACCCTGGCCCCCTGAGGTCAGAGGCAATCTTGATGCAGCCCTCAATGAAATTGAGTTTGACACTCCTGCTTTAGATCTTATTTAATGGATGAGGCTACAAAAGCAATGAAAGGTTTAGGGCTAGGGGGAAAAAAAGACTAGGATAACATTAGAAGAACTGCTAAGGATGTAGATCAGTATTTCTCAATAACAGCAACTTTAAGGTGTATGGACTTCAATTCCCAGAATTCCCTAGCCAGCAGCTTCTACCGTGAGTAGAAGTGGAATGAGAAAAGCTGATATAGCTGGCATTTAAGATCAGGGTGAGCAAAGTATCTTTGGACTATGATAACAGACCCAATTCGGTGTAGTAATTAAGGGCACTGGGCTAGAAACAAAGAATTCATGAGTTCTAGTCTAATCTTGGACATGAAGCCAGCTGGTGATTTGGGGTATCTCTAAGTCCTAAATGAGAGCAATGGCAAACAACTTTCAAAAATATTGCCAAGAACAGTGTATGAACTTGTTCAGATGGTCATTAGGAATCCAGAATGACTTGAAGCACACACATGAATAAAGATGGAAAAAAGAAGATCTGTAGTATAATAGTTCAGATGCTGAGGATGAGGGCGAAGATGAGATGTTGGCAACTCTTTAAGTCCTATAAACCTTTGCTGCAATTAATAAGTCAGCAGAAGGCTTTTGATCTATTTCACCTGTCATTTTGTAGACTGAGCCACCTGTAGCCCTTGGTGAATAAGTCTGGGCGTTAACCAAGCATTACGAATTCAAAGCCTTCGTGGCAACAGGCATCTATCACAAAAGCTGCATGTACAAAAGAAAAAAAAAACATGTCTTCCACTGAACGGGGCTGTGCTGTTTGAAAGCGGCTGTGATTTGCAATTCTTCCCCTGCTTTAGTATCTTATCTTGGTATTGCAGGCAAACTGGAGCACCTCCCTTTGAATCTACTTGACAAAAGGTGTCTGCTCCTGGTACATTGTGGTTTGGGAGCACGTTATCATCAATGCTGACCTTTTGTCCTCTTTTTCTTTGTCCTTCTCAGAAACCAACTCATTTCCCGACCAATTCTTCTGAAATTTGCTGAATGGAAGCGTGGATTGTTGAAGCATGACACCGGAGTCTTTCAGCTTTTGGGCTTTCAGTGTTTGGGCCCATTGCAACCGCCAGTGACGCCATGGCTCACCACAATGTCGGTTTCCTACCTGAACCCTCAGCCCCACCCTCGGATTCCAAGGAGGAAGCTGTGAATGGCAAGGAAGAATCGGCCAATGCTGAGCCCAGCCCCTTGGACTGCGTTATCTGCTTCACCCCTTATGACCAGCTCTTTAAACTGCCGAAGGAACTGAGCTGCAGTCACGTCTTCTGCCTGGAGTGCCTGGCCCGCATCAATGTCTCCTCAGAGGATGTCAACGCCATCACCTGCCCCGTCTGCCGGGCACCCACTGTCTTGCCTCCCCGCAAGGGCCTGCCGGGGCTTCCCACCCGCCGTGACTTGCTGGAGCAGCTCACCGCCATGCCGGTGCCCCCTGGCTCAGTGCGTTTCGATCGTCGGCGGGGTTTGCTCTACTTGCCGTCGGGGAATAAAAGCGGGGCTCAAGTCGGATCGAAGGCGGGACCTGCACTCAACACTGTCAGTTTGAGTGTTGATGTCGGGAGGCCTACACCCCCGGGAACAGCCCGAAGACTGGCCGTCTCGGGTTGGCCATTCTACGCTGCTCTGTCGGTCGCGTTGCTTGTCACTATCGCCTTGATAGTCTGTGGCATCTACATCTTCATGATGCCTTCTATGTACATTTCAGTGGGAGGATTTCCCAAAGGGAATCACAGTTTAGGCCTTAGGGGAAACAACTCTAATCCAATAAATCCTCCTCCAACCTAACACCAAGAGATGGGCTGCCCGCCTTTCTGCATCCACCTGTTATGATTGTGCTGCTGGTAGTTTCAGATTCTCCAGAAACCACCGGGGCTCCTCCAATTGCCTGCGTAGGATGAATGGGAAGATAAAGGCTTAACTCTCATCTGCTAATCCCTTTCATCTCTCGAGTCTGTGGCACCACCAGCACTTTATTGGCGAATCACTCCTTGGGACTTCTAATGGCACTTTCTCTCACAGCCACCCACCAGCAAATCATGAGGTGAATTGGAGAGGTCGAGGTTGCCCCCTTTGCTGTTTTATTGCCCACAGGAACAGGCTGGTGGAAAAACAGAGCTTGTTATAATTTCTTGGTAGAAGAAGGGAGGCACATTAACCCAACTTAATTGGTACTTTGGCAGAGACACACCATCCTGTTAAAATATTGCCAACCTCCCTTATCCTGGTGCCCTCCAGACATGCTAGTTCATTATCTCCAACCCCTCCAGGACGTTGTAGTCAGATGTCAGACGGTGCCAGGCTGGAGAATATGTCATTCCAGATGAGGGGAACAACATTTCAGGTGCCCAAAGCCACCTCCAGCTTCAAACTTTTTCCCCAATCAGAAATTTAACACAGAGGCAGAATATGTTGGGGTAAAACTCTTAGAAAACAAGCTTAGGAAGAAGCAGATGAGGAGGATGTTTCCATTGGCCTTTTCTCCTGAAGAGCTGGTGGAATCCCCTCTGTGGTTCTTCTTCACAAATGGATTGGGCACATCACTTCTAGGGATTGAGGTTTCTTTGGCAAAGGGTATTCTTCCTTGGGAGCTGAACTTTCACTGTTCTTGGTGTTTTCTTTTTTGCTTTCTGTCCTCTCCTCCTGGGCCCAGGCTCCACTACTCACAGGAGCAGCGTGGCAGAAAAATCCACTTGGTGTGGGGCTCGGTCAAGGGCACTTTGCCAAAGATACCGAGATGAGACAAGCGTGAATATAGATGTCAAGTCTTGTGGAGTACAAGAGCCTAAATGAAGGATTGTGGGAGTGTCACTTCCAGCTTATTGCTTGTTTTGCTCCTTCATTTTTCTCTCATCTTCTGTGGCCTGAACAGCAGCATGGAAAGCAGGAATCCAAAATGCCAAGGTTTTCCTAAGATCAAACATGGAGTGAAGCGTAGAGGGCTTTACCTGCTCTGAGATACTTGCTGTGTGTTCATAAAGGCCTGAGACTGGGATTTAGGAAGGAGGGAGAGAGATGGGGTGGAACAGACCTACACAAAGGCAGCCTGTGGTAGAGGCTTGGAGATTTTATCTCCAGCTCAGAGTCGTATTTTTTTAGTGGATTGTGGTTATTAATTGGCTGGGGGAAGAAAACCATCTGGCTTTGTGTCTGTGGTTTAATAGCAGCAGAAAATGCACAGATCAGCAGATAAAGTGAGAAGCAGTTACGGGCAATTAATGTAGGTCAAATTACTCTGAAACACAACAGGACGGATTGGTTAGGCAAGGAAGAATGCCAGTAAAATTCTGCACTCTTCAGGTTTTGTGCCTTAGAAATTACTCTGTGTTTTTGTTTTGATTGTTGCTGGCCACTTCTGTAGCAGGGTCACCTCATTCTTGGATATGCCCCAAAGCTGTTTCACCACCCTCTACAGGACATCTGTATTATTTAAAAAAATACTTAATTGTAAAAATACTGGCCAGCTACTTAGAATTTGATACTTGTGATAAGGAAATTTAGAACTGAAGTCCAAAAGCCTCGAACTCTATGCCCATTGCTCCAAGAAGTTTAATCTTCTTAAATGTTTTGTCTGCAATCACAAATAACCATTAAAAGACTTTCACAGATTTCTGAAGTATGTCTTGGGAACTTATTCTGGGTTCATAACATGTTATTTTTTCCCCTCTTTATGGTTGGCTATGAGCTGAGCAAACTGGTCTCCAATCAATCAATACCTGTGCCTAACATCTGAAGTTCAACTAAATTATTGGCATTTGTATTTTGATGAATTGATCATTGCTACTGGGGATCTAAATGAATTGTCTTCCTTGGGTAGCTTTTATTTTTCCTTTGACCTCTCCCTTTCCCTCAAGCAAATTATTCTTTTCAGTAATCTAAACATAACTTCTAAGCTCACGAATAGATGAAAGATATACATAACATAGCAGTGTTTCGTAACCTTAAAGGCTTTAAAATCTGTGTTCTGATTTCAAAACTCTGGGAATTGGAATCCACACACCTTAAAGCAATCAAGGTTGAGAAACATTGCAGTAGAGAACATCAGAATCAGCACGCTAGGCTCTGCTTGTGGAGGCTATTTAGCTATTTGTGTGTGTGTCTACTTGACTGTATTTATTAAAATGTTGATTCATATGGGCAAATGCAAGACAACAACGCCTGGGAGGATGGAATCCAGAATGTTGTTATGGAGGAAAACCCAATTACTCTGTACCTCGAAATCCTGTATATAAATGTATATTGAGAGCCAGTTTGGCCTAGTGATTAAAGTGCCAGCCTAGAAATCAAGTTATGAGTTCTAGTCCTCCCTTAAGCCTGAAAACCTAAGGTGGGTGATTTTGGGCCAGTCACTCTCCCTCAGCCTAACCCACAAGGTGGTTGTTGCGGGAAAATAAGGGAAGGAATATTGTTGCCTTGAGTTATGTAACAGTAATGAAGGGATAAAAATATAATTTAAAAATACCTCAACCACTACAAACAGGAACTTCTAAGACTCCTTTTTTTAATGGGGAAGAAACTGCTCATTTTGGATAAGCAGGAAGTTGAGGTAATATTAGCTCCTGGCAGTTTCTAATCAATCTTTCTGGTTGCCCCCTATCTAAGGAGTTAAAATAATTGTCCAACTTCAGTTAAATCTTACCTTTAATCTCCAGAGAGTGATGTCTGCAGTATATAAAAATGGACTAATTTCTAACTATACTGAAGAACAGTCCTGGGACACAGTTTTGGCAGCCACAGAGCAAGAGTGCTGGCCAGGGCTGCTCACATGACCTCCATCAATCTCTACTACATTGCCATTTTCCATAGCTGTTTTAACTCCAGGAGCTGGCCATTATTAGATAAACGATCTTCTTTCTCCTTAGGGCTACTGGGCTCATTCATCTGTTCATTCATCGGCAGAGATTAAGGCTATATTTTAAAAGAGGCTTTCCAGAGTAGTCTAGCCACACACCTTTGCTTCTTTGGCTCTGTGACAGCAAGAAAGCTTTTCAACACCACCCACCCACACCCACACCCTCCGAGTTAGGTATTAGTGGGAGGCTTAGCTTTTCCTTTAAAGTAGTGAGAACAATTTGGAAACAGTCCAAGTGTACCTACTTTCTCAAAACACATCGTTTTTACAGGTCTGCGGAAGCAGCCAATTATGGTTGGCATTAACTGGCTATGTTTCTTAATCAACTTTAAAAGCCCACCAGAAGGGGTTTTTCCTCTCTTTCTAGGCTCTACGTTCTCATGAACTTACTTATAAGAGAACCCCAGTGAAACTTACTTCAGGGCCTAACGGCTTGCCCTTCCCTCATTCCCAAGAAGTACAGTTAACAGTCAAAGTTGGTACACTAAGCCAAACCTTTTAAATGGTGCTACATTGCTAAATAGAGATGCTCTGGAGTAACAGGCATTGATTTCCTATACATGCGGTCAAGTGTGTCTTACACCACAAGAGAGCCCAAAATTTCCATTGCTAAGCCAAGAAAGTTAAGTGAATTTTGAATTTTGCCTCATTTGCCGCAGCTCAGTAAATCACGGTTGTTAAGTGAATTTGGCTTCCCCAATGACTTCGCTTCTCAGAAAGTCACAAAAGGGGATGTCCCTGGGACATTGCAGCAGTTAAAAGTGTGAAAAATGGTCAAAAGTCACTTTTCCAGGGCTGTCGTAATGTCAAACGGTCACTGAAGTCGAGGAGTACCTGTGTAAGAATGAACAGGTTGTACCTACAAGTTGCGGGAGAAACATAGATGGCACCAAAATTGCTTTCATGAAAGAGAATTTCCTTTGCTCCACCCCATTGTGCAGGGCTCAAGTTGTCACTGGGTGTAGAACAGCACCACAACGTTCATACCGTCCACAGATGACACACAGAAACATATTTCATATGGTATAATTTTACTAAAGAACATCTGTATACTGGTGGAAAAATCTGGCAGGCATCTGGGCTTCCCTCACCATCCTAGGCAGCACCCATCACTTTCCTATATCTGCTGGGACAATAACGTGCTCCAAATGGGAAAAGCATGGGGAGGACCTGGCACACGAGTGTGCATTCTGCATGCAGAGGCGCATACATTCGTCAGACTGTTGGGCCCAGTTCCCTAATGTTCATCAGCAACCTAGCCAATCCTTGACTTCACTGTAGCTCCAACATCCTACATTCCTTGTTTAGATGAACCAAGATGAAGGCAATAATGGCAATTAAATATGGCCTACAAATTCTCCATGGCCCAGGGTCAAAGCGAGGTCACACTTCCAAACATGAGATGTTGCTGAGTGGGAACTGCAATAGTTGTAGAAACGACTCCAAACTCACCTCCTCGCATTAGGCAGTGCCCATCCCCTCATATCCAAGGAACGGTGCTTGCTTTCTTAAGAGCTCTGCTACAAGGCGTAGCGCGTGGTTAATTAATTACCATCTGGACAAGGAAGTTACTTGATATGTTCCCTCTCGTGTCTCTAGCAAAAGCCTGTATCTCTGAACAAGGGCTCCACCTTCACCTTTAAAATTTTCCCCTTTGACTTTAAACCTTCACCTGCATCATTGCATCATGCTTCACCTTTACATAGATGTGGCCCCCTTTACATAGCTGGTACTCCACTCTGATTGTACAGGAAGGACAGCAGAGGTTAAAATGAGACCTGGTTATGATGTGCAATACAGCTACCGTCAGAGCCAGCCAGGTTGCGCATTTATGCAGCTGCTTGTATTGGCAGCCAGAATCAGATCGGGAAACTAAGTTAAGTGCTTTTGATCACGTACATAATCAATGCATTCCAGTCCAACAATATGGAACTCTTTTTTTTTGGGGGGGGGGTACATGAAAGAGATTTTTTTTCATGCCAAAATGTTTAGGAGACTCAATGGTCTGCTGCAGGAAGAATATGCCACCGACTGGCTTGCAATAAAGACCCTTTTGCAAATGATCAGGTTGCAGCGAAAACAGGGAAAAAATGTCCTTGTTGTAAAGAAGACCCTTGTGAATTATGGTATGATTATCAATAACGCAATACAACTGCCACATCAAAACTCAACTGTATACAAAATTGGTGTTCCCGAATGCTGTATTTACTGGTATCTGTATCTACTGGTACCTGTATCTAGGTAAGTTTACAGAGGAGCAAAAACTCCACCAGTTTTCAATGCTCCTTTCAGTCTGAATTTCTTCTCGCTCATATTCCTGCAAGTACCCACGGCATGCAGACGGAGAGTTTGGGTTTATAGCAACCATGTTTCCAGTCGCTCCCTTCCCGAGTAGTGACACTTAAAGAGTAGTGAGATGTGGAGGGTGGGGGCGGGAAGTGTAGATGTGGTTATCCTTGAGATTCCCTACTTCTAAAATAAATCTCCAGATTTTCCACTTGGATTCCAGGCTCCAGGGGAAGCAGATGGACAGACACGAAGATATTTTACAAAGACTAGGGATTATGATTCCTTTTCCTTTCGTTCTTTTAGGGGAAAAAAGAAGCCACTTCCCAGCCAGCTGTACAGAGTCCCCACCCACCAGATGCCCATTCGCCTCCCCACCCCACCCCCGCTACCCAAGCAAAGCCCTACTCTCCCTTTCTCCAGATGTCTGTAAGGTCCTTCACTTGTAGAGCAGGTGGACACGGCTCCCATCACAGTTGTTGCGTCCCAGCTTGTCAGCCTGCTCAGCCACCAAGCAACGGACGAGAGGCAGGCTGGGCTGGTAAAGGTTGGGGCCGGTGGCTGCTGAAGCTGAAGCTGAGTTGTTGAAATGGTTGTCAGCTGCACAGTTGGAGGAGCGTCGCCGGGAACGCAGTTGCTGCCGCTCTTTCAGCTGCTGCTGGAGCTCCGAGACACGCTCTTCTTTCTGTCGGGGAGGAAGAAGGGAGGGAAGGTCTATGAAGCATCCTGGTGGAAGGGATGGATGTTGGCACAGGAGGACTGATCATGTGCCATCAAGTTAGTGTTGACTCTCAATGGCCACATAATAGATTTTTCTCCAGGATCTGTTCTCAACTTATATTCCATTAGATACAAGGAGGAGGCAGCTGCAATCCTCCCCACACAAAAAGACCACCCCAAAACCAAACTTGCTTCCAAGGAGGCTGCCCAACAATCAAAAGGAAGCTCAGTTTGCCTACTCTTTTATGCTCAGTTCTGTAGACTTCTATTAGCAATAGCACTTAGACCTATATACCACTTCATAGTGCTTTTGCAGCCCTCTCTAAGCGGTTTACAGAGTCAGCCTATTGCCCCCAACAATCTGGGTCCTCATTTTACCCACCTCGGGAGGATGGAAAGCTGAGTTAACCTTGAGCCTGGTGAGATTTGAACTGCCAAATTGCAGGCAGCCAGTAGTCAGCAGAAGTAGCCTGCAGTACTGCACTCTAACCACTGCACCACCGTGGCTCTAAAATAGTATATTCTAAGAAGAGTGTGGAAGGTGCTCCTGAATAGTAAGCAGTGTTGTGTGCCACATTCTTAGTCTTTATAGGTGGCCAATTTGTACCTCCAGGGTTGCATTATCCAATGATCACTGGAAACATTCACAATGGAGATTCCCACAATTTTGAGGAAAGAAACTGTCCCCCCCCCTAAAGTCAGGTAGAAAGAAATCACATGCCCCCTCTCATCATGGCTTTGCTCTCTGCCCCAAGAGGATCCAAGAAAGCCCCTACTGTGCATTATAAGCTTGGGCAGAAAATATAATGGCAATGCAAGGAAGGGCCAAACATCCCTTCCTGACTTCCCCCTGCCAAGTCACACATGGTCCCCACCTCGGCAATGATCTTCTCCAGTTCGCGGTTCTCCTTCTCCAGCATCCGCGATTTCTCCTCCTCATTGTTGTTGGTGGAGGAGCCAGTTTTCATGGTGTCCTGCTGCTCGGACTGCCATTCTCCCCGGGTGATGAGGCGCCGCATCTGAAGCAAGAACCACACTTCTGCAATTCATGGCTAGGGAAGGGCTGCACAAGACAGCCAGAACAAGAAGACCAGATGCGCTTCTCTACTTTTTCAGCTCCCTTCCTGAGAAGGCCATTGTCTGGGATGGGCTAGAGCAGATCTGGGCATTTTACAGCCCCCTGAGTCATATCTGGCTCTTCGGCTGTCTCTGTCCAGCCCATGTGAAGTCAATTGAAAATTAGAAATCCAATGTAAGTAAGTGTACGCCATGCATGCAATACAACTGCATTGCTTTTATTTTGAAGGGGATTATTTTTTTCCCCAATTTACATATGTGCATGCATGCATACCTATGCCCTTTCACAGCTCTTTTGGTTTGGCCCTCCACAATAGTCCCCAGTCTCAGGCGGCCCTTTTGGGAAAATTAATTGTCCAGTCCTGAGCTAGAGAATGACTTAAACGGTGTCAGAGGAGAAGTACTTACCTTGGGCACAAACAGCACAACCAGTGTGATGTAAGAGGAGAAGACAATGGCAAGGGAGGCGAAGGCGAAGGCAGCATCCTGTTGACTGCTGAGGATCATGGTTACGGGGGCCGTGATAAGACACAGCACCTACAAGAGGGAGAGGCTCCAGGCTGTTAGCTTACACCGGAAAGCACACCCAGGAAGTCCTACAGCAGGATTTTACAACCTTGACAAACAGAAGGCGTGTGGACTTCAACTCTCAGAATTCTCTAGCCATTGTAGGAAACTTGCTTCTAGCCTTTAAGGCTCGCCCGGCCCCTATGGCCAAGGAGAGATAATATCCTTGACATCATCCAACAGGACAGCTTGGCTTCCTGAAAGCAGATGGTTATCACTGCAACTCTAAACACTGGGAAGCAAAGCTTCCTGACTGATGTTCAGACACTCCTCCCCAAAAGTGCCAACCCCACAGGGGAGGCCACACACTAGGGAATCAACTCTACAGAAAGGTTAAAACTACTTCGATTGAGATTGGGTATAATAACAGAATTGTCCAAGTCTGGGTGTATCTCCTACTCTTTCTAAATGTACTATAAATTTAAAATTCTAAATTCTAAATATAAATTTGGTGAATATACTAAATAAAGTATATTTACCCTTATAGTATGACTGTATTGTCGTTATTATCCTCCTTATATTTTTTACTGCTTTCTCTTATTGGTATCATTATTATGATAATTATTCCGTTGTTTTGCATGGAGAACGTATACACTGGAGACAAATTCCTTGTGTGTCTAATCACACTTTGTCAAATAAAGAATTCAATCCCATCCCATTCTTATTCTATTCTTATTCCATTCTCCACTCCACTCTGCTCCATTCTATTCTTAAAGTATTCTTATAGTTCAGTGAATCTGCCACTTCCAAACATTATCTAGACATCCTGGACTTTAAAAAAAATATTCTACTGCTTGTTACCTTGGCAACAGAGCTTGCATATATGTGAAGATCATCTTCCTTGCTCCTTACAAAAAGAGATCTTATACGCAACCCCCAGTGTGAGGCAAAGTAGCCCAAAACAAGACAACTCTGTGGCAAATTAGAAGTGGCCAATCTGCATTCTGAACCCTACTGGCCCAAACCTTCTTCCTTCTTCCTTCTCTTTAGACTGAAGAGGAACGGAACACTCTTCAAAGTACTTGTACTCTCAAGCTTCACTGCTGCACTCCGGTGCTCAATTGGCAGAGATGATTGTCAATCATTGGAAACAAACCACTTACAGCCACATTATAGATTGCCATGCCCACAGCTCGGTGGTCATTGATCTTCTCTGTGGAGACTCCTTTTGTCTCATAGGCCAGGAAGATGCCTAAAAGCAGGAGCAGACCCTTGAAGCCGTAGAAGATACCTGTGGGGAGGGAGAAGTGTGAAGAGGGCGGAAGGGGAAGAGGTCCCAACAGGAGGGTGGGTGTAGGGGGGAACAACCCTTGAAAGGCTGGCGGTAGATTCTGCCCTCCCCACCCACCCACCCACTCTTATTCACTCTCTCACTCTTTAGGTAGTAGGTAGCTGGCTTCTTTTATGAAACATTCAAGGAGGTTTACAAGAAAAAAGCAGCACAATAATAATAAAGCAAGAATCAAAAAGAAAATTGAAATTGAAAGAAAATTCCAGGTGTCAGACCTGGAAGCCATCTTTTACATTTGGGCCTTCAGGCCTGCCACAGTTTCTACTGTGGGAAAATAGGAGGGGGGATTATATGGAGTATGGGTGATATATAGTCAAAATAATATTCCTTTCTCAGAGAGTCAAGGACACCTTGCCCTGCAGCTGCCATGAGGTGACTACATCTCCAGTTTTGGATGGTGCCTCATTGGGCCATGTGATGGACATGTGGGTGCAGGGAAAGGGGCTTGGACTTTCTTTTGGGTGGGAAAAACCTGGAAACTTTCAGATTCGGGTTTTCCTAGATGTGCCAATATGACATCTCTAATACAATGGAGCTTTGAGGGAACCCATGCCTCAGAGTCTTCTTTTGTTGAGGTGTTATTTGGAACCCTGACACACAGATTTTAACAGGATTTTAACTCCCCCCTCTCCTCCAATGATTAAATCTCCCCAAACTTCCAGGTAGCCTAATTGTTGGTCCTTGTATTCAAAGTACCAGATGGAGGAAGGGTTGTCTAATCAGCTTCCAAACAGTGTAAAAAAAAAACCCCCAGCAACGATCATTGAGTACAAACCAAATGTAACAAAGAGAGAGAGAGAGCACCAAATGGTATGCAATTCATGCCCAGTATTCTTGGCAGAGCCACTTGGCTGACTACACGGCATAGGGTTTCCAGCCTAGGCATGGGGTTGGACTAGAAGATCTCCAAGGTCCCTTCCAACTCTGCTATCGTATCGTATCGTATTGTATTGTATTCTCTCCTCACCTACATTGTTTTTCAGCCCTCCAGCACTTCCTCCCCAATTTCCTAAGACAATCTATTTTACTAGGAATGGTAAAATACACGTGTGCAGATGAAACACCTGGGGGGGGGGCGAGATTGGGCAGTAGACAAGGACCCAAAAATATTCAGGACACCAAGCTTCAATCCAGAATGCAAGAAAGTGACTGAGTTGTCCAGTTCTGAACTAAGGCAGGACTGGGCAGTGTTGCAGGGCTAGCCCAGGAGAGAAAAGGACACCAAAACCTGGAGATGAGCAGAAGTGGACTTTGGGACAAACACCCTTCTTTTCCTGGAGAGGCTCACCCAGCCAAGTGTTCATCTTTTCAGAACTGCAGTGCTCCAGCTTGGGTAGGATCAGCACGTCAATGTCACTTTTAGGCTCCTCTTTGGTAAATTCCTTTGGGGGGGGGGAGAAAGGATGAAAACATTGGAAGCAGAAGAGCCGAAGCAGATAATAAACTGAATAAGCCAAGGTATGCTGTTAAATGTATATATATATGTGTATGTATGTATGTATGTATGTATGTATGTGTATGTGTATGTGTGTGTGTATATATATATATATATATATATATATATATATATATATGTATATGTATATGTATATGTATATGTATATGTATATGTGTGTATATATATATATATATATATATATATATATATATATATATATATATATATATATACACACATACATACACACACACACACACACAGAGATACATACATACATACATACATACATACATACATACATACATGTCTCAAGCACATCAGTATAAAGAAGAATATAAAGAAGCATGTATAAAGGAATACCCTAATCAAGAAACCACCGAGGAGAAAAACCACCCCCTTCAGCAACACTGGCAGGACAAGCTATATGAAAAGACAGCAAACTCCACTCCCTTCTAGCACTGATGTTACGCAACGTTACTTAGTTGGGTAATAAAACACCTGCAAGAAAACAACCAAGCTTAGAGAGCACCAGGACCTCACAGTTCAATCCTGATATTCTCTTTTCTAAAGAAGGGTGTGGAAGAGGGTAAAACTGTAATTTAACCAGTGGTGGAACTGAATTTTTTTTACTAACCGGTTCTGTGGGCGTGGCTTGGTGGGTGTAGCAGAGAAAGGATACTGTAAAATCTCCATTCCAACCCCACTGCAGGGGAAGGTTACTGCAAAATCCCCATTCCCTCCCGATCAGTTGGAAGTCAGGAGGCAGAGAATAGATGGGGGAAGGGCCAGCCAGAGGTGGTATTTGCCAGTTCTCTGGACTACTCAAAATTTCCGCTACTGGTTCTCCAGAACTGGTCAGAACCTGCTGAATACCACCTCTGAATTTAACCACAGCAATAGCATTTAGGCTTACATACTGCCCCATAATATGTTATAGAAGTCTCTGGGCAGTTGACAATGTAAGTATCAAGCATGGAAAATCAGGATTCCAGGCACTTCGGATGAATATAAAAGTTTAATGCATGCTTATACTCTCTATAAGAATATTTAGTACAAAGAGGCAGTAGATAAGAGTCAACAGAATTCAAGGTGGGTTTGAAGAGACTCAAGACTGATGATGCATTTCACCCCTCCTTCGGGCTCAGCCTGGTCATCTCAAACAGTAAATGCTATTTGCATATTGCTTCCAACAATCTGTTTTCTCATTTTACCAACCTCGGAAGGATGGAAGGCTGACATAACCTTTAGCCCTGCCAAGATTGAACTCCAGGTTGTGGAGTTTGTTTGCAATGCTGCACTCTAACCACTGCGACACAAAGCCACCTAGTGGTACATTTAACATGCAAAAAGGACATATGGGCAAGTTTTTGTCTTGTGGCCATTTCCCTTGCTCTGCTTTCAAGTTTCTTTTCTTAATAACAAGCGCCCAGCTAAAAAATAATCTTAAGTAAAATTCTGTAAGAAAGTTAGCAGCGTTTTCTCTTTCACACACACCTTTTATACCTTAAATTGCCGCGCCTTTACACATCTCGCTTTATATGTAACTGGGATAGCTTCAAGCTCAAAATTACAGGGCAACAGCTGTCATATATACTTTAGAAAAAGAGGAGTTTCTAATAAGTTGGTTTTAGAGAAATATGTGGCTTGCTCTATAGCATCCAGGCTCCCTATAGGTGTGATGCAGAGGCACCTGCAAAATTGGATGGTTTCATCAACATGAGGAAATGGGTGTTGTGACATCACATTGCAAACATCTGTCTCTTACTCATCTCCATGCAATATCATGATGAACGTGCGAAAGAACAGTTTGCGTCCATATTTCACAACGATCGTTTTGTCACTTGCACCCTCGTGATATACTATTAGGTCAGGGAGAAAGGAACACTGACGTTTTAGTTGCTTCCCAGAACCATAAGTCCTATATTACATTCAGTCAAAGAAGGAAAGGATCCTGGGAATAGGTCTTCACATATAACGTGACTTACAACAATTTGTTTAGTGACTGTTCAAAGTTATGATGGCAACTGGGGAACCAGTTCGGGGGTGTGGCCAGCCTGGGTCGCTGCCAGTTCTGCAACCCAGGGCGGCATACCATTACTGGTTCGGCTAAACCGGGCAAACCAGTAGGAACCCACCTCTACAATACTCCCTTAACAACATACTTGGCAACATAAATTTTGGGCTTGATTGTGGTCATAAGTCAAGGACTGTCTATATATTCCAACTCACACTGGGAATCACAATTCAACCAAGCTATGGACAAATTGCCAAGAATGGGAAAGGAAAGGAAACAAGGAAGAAAAAACAACCTTCTCAAGAGATTGACATAATGGAAGAGGAGAAGAAACTGCAGGGACATACCGAAGAGGTGAGATATAGGAGATGACGAGGCTGAGCCTGAGGGAAGGATCAACTACGTGATCTCCTACATGATATCTACAACTGCAGTTAGACAGTCAAGGCCAGCAATTAGCAGGAGCTTGTAAAACTCAAGACTCAGATGTTGAGAGTCAATAAGGTGAGTTTACAAAAGTCTCCTCTGCTTACAACTCTCCCTGTTGGTTGGGCCAGCAAGTATTGCTGTACCAATTCCAAAACATAGCGAATTGCTTAAATCATGATTAAGGCAAGCGTATCATGTGAATGCAGCCAGCACTGATACTGGGTTGGGGGGGGGGGCACACTCAAAAACAAGAGGCAGCAAATGTATGGGAGATTATGGGGCTATGTTTTAAGGGAAGAAGCAGAGGAACTGGGTGGTAGAGGAGAGATAATGAGATAGGCATCCAAGAGAGTTTCCTACAATACATTAGGACAAACACCTGCTTTAGTTATTGTCCATCCCTGACTCCTGGTGACTACATGGGCAAATCTATGTAGTTTCCTTGCCAAAACTTTCAGAGGAGATTTGTCACTGCCTTCTTCCTAAGGCCATGAAAAAAGTGACTGATCCACTCACTCACTTTATTCCATGCCTAAGGCAGCAATAAAAATTCTCAATGTCCTGGCCTCAAATTTAGTGTTAAGCTTGATTGCAAATGTTGGGCTTTTCTGTTAAAAAAAAAAGAACAGTGGTCAGTGGAATGAGAACCATCTCCAGTAACATGGGACTAGTAGTCCCCTCTGTGGTTCCAGAATGACACCTTACAGGACCTCCAGCCTGCAGGGCCAGTGAAGAGGGACATTACAAATAACAATAAGTGGGAGGCCACAAGGTTCCCTTCATTGATCTAATAGGAATGCGGAATCTTCTTTTGAAGAATGGGGAAGCATGTTTATATAAAGCAACACTTCACTGCTGAAAAGACAGACCTTCTGGTCCAGGCTAACATAATTTTGCCCTGTTTATCTCACTAAAACTTTGTGGGCTAATAATAGAAAAACAGTTGTACTCTCCACGGAATTTTTAAAAATGGCTATTTTACCTATCTTGGTACAAATGGTACCAACAACAAACTGGCCCTGTCAACTGGAATCCTTGAACCTATAGCTTGTTTTGGAATGATGCCCGCTTAGGATGTTACCTCTGTTGTGCGTTTCAGTGGGTTAACTATTTGCCAGATAGCCAAGATGACAAAATCGAGCCCGACAAGCAATCCAACAGTGGCATAGAGTTTCCAGGGTTCCAAAGTCTGTGGGGGAAAAAAAGGAGAGAAAGAACTGAGGGCTGAACCCACTCAAAGGGATGGAATGGAATATATGAAATTTCACGGATCATGGAGGCCACAAATTCAAGCTGCCTTGAGTTTTCCGGCCATGCATCCATCTAGTCAATTGCAATAATTATTATTGTTTACCCAATGTCTTTAATCGTGTATTATTGGGTACTATGGAAATTGTTGTGGCCCGCCAGTGGCCAGCAGTGCTGGCAGCAGATTTGGACAGTGAGGAGGTTGGAGAGGAACATGGGCCAGGCCTGGAGCCTGGGGAAGGCTCTGATGAGGGCTCTGTGTCGGAGGCAGAGAGGGAGCCAGAGCCGTATGCCAGTTATCAGCCGCATTCAGAGTCAGACATCAGTGAGGAAGATGAACAGCTGGATCCTGTTCCCAATGTGCGCATGTGCAGAGTTGCCAGATGAAGGGAACAGCTAAAGAACAGGGGCCAACTTGGGAGTAAGGCCACAGGTGGACGATGAATGGCCCCTCCCAGAGGAAATAAAAGAGGAGCGAAGGGGGAGTGGAGTTTGCAGGAGACAATTAGTTTGCTTAATTGGTTCGAGACTCTCCGAGACTCCTTGCCAAGTTTTGCAGCTATTGGCCTGGCTGATCTCCAAGCCAGATAAGGTCTGTGACTGTAAATTCACCCTTGAACGATTTTGCTGGATGTGAATGAGAAGAATTCACAGTGAATAAAATGAATAAAAAGGGCTTTTGTTGGGACAAGGAGTTTGCTTCATGCCCTTGGGAAGCCTAGGTCATGCTGCTTTGTTTGATTATTTTCCCCAAGCTGGTGCCATTTATGTGGTTGGTCTTCAGACTCTCATAAGCCTGGGAATTGAAATGAATATTACCTGGAAGGCATCAGACTGAGGAAAGTTGAGAGAGTGTTGGAAATTCAAGGATGGAAAATCCCAAGTTTAGTGGAAAAAGTGGGCTTAAAGTTAAGAAATAAGACAACACAAAGATGTTCTGGGAAACAAGTTGTGTGCAAATACAGTTTCCCCCAAATTCCTGTTTTGTATCCAGAGAGGACTGGAGAAACTAGTCCCAGTCACAACAATACCAGGCTGCATGGTCCAATGGTTTCATTTACAGGTAATATAAGGCAGCCTCCTCAATGTGCCTATGAATTTAAGTGCTGTTCCTGCAGCGACAGGTTCCTTGGGAAATTTATCAACATAAATGTAAAAACACCAACACCGTAAAGCAATAAATCAAAACAGTAAAATTCAGCAGTGTTTAAACAAGAGACTAAGGACACACATGCAGAGAGAGAAAGCATGGTATCCATGGCTAAGGAACTCAGAGAAATTTATTGTGCCTTTTCTGAACTATGGTTATAAGATCAAATTTACTAGCCCTCCCACCCCAAGAATGGTGTGCTCCCCTCCAAATCTGCAGCCAGTCATAAATCATAGCAAAACTCAGGTGTAAATACACTCTTAGACCTGGGCTCTGCTAAGATTTATGAACTTGTATGTCAAATCCTTTCACCTAAAGACACACCCACCAGATATAAATGATAAAGTATCTGGAACACTAATCTCTATCAACAATCGTTTTAGTGGAACATGGGTGTGGTATGATTTCAAGATTAAATTCCTGCGGAATAGATAACAAAGAACACCCTGGTAATTTTTTCCCCAAATGTAAGCCAATTCTGTCTTGGCGTGGCCCCAAGCCATTTCTGAATTGTTTCAAGGAATAATAAGAGTTCCAAAGAAATACATGGTACATCCAAATTATTTCTTTGTATTTCTCGCTTCATTTGAATGACTCAGCCCAGAGCAATAACAAGACGAAACACACACCTTCCGTCGTTCTTTCTTCTCTTCTTTCTTGGTGAAGACGGTGTGCACCCACCAGATTTTGGTGAACATGCTGCCATAGCCAAGGCTAAAACCCAAACCCAGGAGCCAAAGCCGAGCCTGGAAATGGGGTGAAGGAAAAGAATAGTAAGAAAGCAGGAAAAATCCATATTAATATCTTCCTTTAGAGTATCTCATCAAAAAAGAATGTTAGAACTTCCCCAAAGCTCTTAATCAATCAAGAGAATCTGGGACTTTCCCCGAGAGATATCTATGTCATAGAGAGTTGATGCATTTTCTAACACTATAGATCAGGGGTGTCAAATTTGATTTCATTGAGGGGTTGTGTTAGACTTTGGGGAGCTGTGGTGGGCGTGGCCAGGGTGGGCGTGGCCAGTTCGACTTCACTTGAATGGGGGCACCTATGGTGGCCCGAGCACTCTGCCAGCGAAAACGGGCTCCCAAGCTCCTTTTTTGGCTGCGACAAACTCCTACAACACTCTGCCAGCGAAAATGGAGCTTGGGAGGGCCGCCCGCAGCCCTCACAAGCTCCCTTTTCGCTGGCAGAGGCACTGTGGGCCGGTCCTTTGCTGTTTCCAAGGTGGGCCTGTGGGCCAGATCTAAGCACTCCGCGGGCTGGATTTTACAGGACTTTATTCAACTTTATTCATGAAGATCAATGTGGGTTTTTATCTAAAAGACAATTATGAAATAATATTAGAAATGTTTTGGATATTTTGGAGCATTTAGAGGAAAGCAATGAAAAACAATTCTGCACTAATCTTCTTAGACCCATCAACATTTTGAATTGGATTTTCTTATTTAGGGTTCTAGAACACATGACTCTTGGATATAATTTTATTAAATAGATAAGATCAATTGATACTTCATGGAAAGCACAAGTGATTCTTAACATATAATTACCGTGTTTCCCTGAAAATAAGACAGGGTCTTATTTTCTTTTGCCTCGCGAAATATGGCCTTGGGCTTATTATAGGGGAAGGGCTTATTGTTTTGGGGTTGCCGGGCAGCTGCTCCCTTGCAAATTGGCTCCCGAAGAGCCGGCCAGACTCAGGGGCGAAGCAGCCATGAGGTGACCATGCTCACGAGCAACCGCCTGGTAAACCCCCTCTCCAGCTGGGCAGAGTGCCATTCACTGACCTAGGGGGTATTCCTAAGGCACCAAGGCACATGGCGCTCTGTCCGCTCCCCAGCTCCCGTGGCTTGGCACTGCCCGGCTGGAGAGGGGGGTTGGGCGTGCACCTGTTCTGCCCCCACCACGCTCCGAGCATAACTTCTTCTCCGGCTTCCAAACTCCAAAACTCGGCTGTCGAGTCTTCCAGCAGCGGCCGCTCTAGGAGTGTGCTCTATGGTTGTGGGCTGGCTGCTGGAAGAATCTGTCCAGCAGCTGGCCCACAACCATAGAGCACACTCCTAGAGTGGCCACTGCTGGAAGACTCGGCAGCCAAGTTTTGGAATTTGGAAGCTGGAGAAGAAGTTATGCTTGGAGCACAGCAGTGGTGGAACAGGTTCTCGCGCAACCCCCCTCTCCAGCTGGGCAGAGCTCCATGCACTGACCTAGGGGGTATCCCGAATGTGCCAAGTCACGGGATCTGGGGAGCGGGCAGAGTGCCACATGCCTTGGCGCCTTAGGGATACCCCCTAGGTCAGTAAATGGTGCTCTGCCCAGCTGGAGAGGGGGTTTACTGGGTGGCTGCTTGTGAGCGTGGTCACCTCATGGCTGCTTCACCCCTGAGGCTGTGCCCGGCTCTTCGGGAGCCAGTTTGCAAGGGAGCAGACGCCTGGCAACTCCCCCCTTCGGCCAGGCAGAACGCCATTCCCCAATCTAGCGCTATCCCGAAGGTGCCAAGCAATGTGAGCGCCTCCCCCCCCCAGCTCCCGTGACTTGGGACATACCGCTAGGTCGGTGAGCAGTGCTCTGCCTGGCCGGAGGGGGATTGTCCAGGGGGCTTATTTTCAGGGGTGGGCTTATATTTTTGCCCACGTGAAAAATGTGGCAAGGTGTTAGTTTCAGGACAGATCGTATTTTCGGGGAAACACGGTATGTTAACATATAACTGTGAGATTCAAAAAGGCTTAATACTAGGATACCTGCTGTCTCCACTTTTATTTTAATTCTTGAGTTTCTGAATAGAGACATAAGATTTTATGAGAGAATAACCAGATTAAGGTAAAAAAAGAAATTCATAAATTAATCCTTTTGCAGATGACAAAAGGTGTTAATTTTGGAAGCTCTACTGGATGGATTTGAAACATTAATGGAAAAATTAAAGATCTTTGGTATGCTAGCAGGTTTTAAGTTTAATAATCAAAAGACAAAGAAGCTTACAAAAATATGAAAATAGAAGATCAAATAGAACTGATGAGAAAACCGGTTTAAGATTAAGAAAAAAAATAAAATACTTGGGTATTATGATGATGAATATGAATCATATGCTATTTTGAAATTATTACTTTAGATATGGAATGAAATTTAAAAGGTCATGTTAAAATGGAAGAAATTAAAACTGTCACTGTTAGGGATAATTTATTTGATAAAAATGAATGTTTTGTCCAGAATGATGTTTTAAGAGCTTCCGTATTATTCAAGCAATGGCAAAAAGATATATTTCAATTTGTATGGCAAAGGGAAAAAATACAAGTTAAATATAAACATTATAAGATGTAAAGGACAGAGGAGGATTGGGTTAACCAGTTATGAAATTGTATTTTGCAGTACATTTATGGTATTTTGATTCCATAAAGTTAATGTGGATCTTAAAAGCCATTTTATTAGATGTGTCTTTTTGAGAATATGGAATAGATATAAATCCAGACTGTGCCCAAAAACACCTCTGAGGATCTCAGCAAAAGAAGCATTTTAAAGAAGAGAAGCAGCAGACAAAGACAAGCAGTTGCCGTACAGGAATTATTGAATTTATCATCAAGGGGAATACAAAATCAAATGAAAAGAGCAATTAATGACAGAAAAATATAGTAGTTAATGGTTTTCCCATTTACAGTTATCAGAAAGCTTTAAAATGGTACAATATCACTATTGATTTATTTATTTACTATATCGTGGATTGGAGGCCTGTGCTTAAAATAAAATGTTTACAACATCCAATATACTATTGCCCACTGTTAAGACAATATGTGGGATGAGATGCAATTACTATGAATTCCCAGTCCAACATTTCTTTTAACATAATTCAGGTTGAGCAAAAGTGGGCTTCCTAACACCATCCCCTCAAAATCTAGCACTGACACAGGAGTTTATACTTTTACTGCATACTAATATGTTTAAATGTTTAGGAACTTCTTAAAAATGCATTTTTTTCACACAAAGTAAGACGCTCGTTAGGGTATTTGTTCAACTTTTTGGGGCACTGATATGATAGTGTCTGTTCTAGTTCGGAAGTGTATACATTGGTTTCCATGGTAGCTCTCAGTTCTGAAATGGAATTAGAAGTCTTTAAGAAGAGGTTGGATATTCATTTGTCTGAAGTGGTGTAGGGTTTCCTGCCTAAGCAGAGGGTTGGACTAGAAGACCTCCAAGGTCCCAACTCTGTTATTCTACTCTATTCTATTCTAAGTGATGGGGACTTCACTGAAGGAAAATTCTGAAATTTGGTCTTAGGTACATGTATAACTCATGGCTGGTAACTGTGGTTCTCCAGAAACTACAGGATTGTAGCTCCTAGCATCATTTATCATTAGGTAAGTTGGTTAGGTTTGCTGGGAAATGTAGTTCAGTGGCATGTGGGGGGCCTCAGATTTCCAACTCTTTGTTTGGTTATTAAACTACCAGAACGTTCGCTAAAGCTTTACGGCAGCCATGATGTACCTGGCAAACAAAAGGGAAGAGGTCTTTGCTGATGTGAAGGCCATCCAACCCAAGTGGGAAGACAGCTGCCTGGGCCAGTGCACAGCCAACAGCTGTCATATTGTTGAGATATGGCTGAGAGTTCTGGATGTATCTGTAAAAAAAGAAGGAAACTGTCAAGCAGAATTCCCTGCCAGCATACCGCAAGTTGAGTATTTGAACAACCAAAAGTACCATGTTAGAGACAACCAAGACAGGGAATATCAAGTCAGAGTAAGATGGCTTCTTAGATACCCATCTCATATGGTACTGAAGGGTACATTCACCCAAAAGAATAAAAAAGATTGAGTATTTGTTTATTTCACTTAAAGCATGCTGAAGCTCCTTCAAGATCCAATTCAACGATTCAAAAGCATCAATTAGAATATTTTTCTAAAAATCAAATGGAATCAACAATGGAGTTTGATTGTTTTTAAAACTGGTTACTCAAAATGGATTTTGCCTAGTTCATTCAGCTGAAATACTTTATTCTGATCTTGTAGTAATTGGGAAGCAGAGAGCTGGTGGCTGGAACCTTTTGCATTACACATTCTGGGAGTTGAAATCCCAACATAACTGGAAGTCCAGAGGTGGTATCCAGCCAGTTCGGACAGGTTCTGGAGAACCAGTAGCGAAAATTATGAGAGTGGGGAGGGAATGGGGATTTTGCAGTATCCTTCCCCTGCCACGCCCACATAACCAGTAGTATTTTTTTTTGAATCCCACCACTGTGGAAGCCATCAGATTGGGAAACTGATAAGGATTAAAATGTGACAATATCTAGACTGCCGCAGGTTCCTCACACCTGATCTATGCTGACAGGCAATGTTTCCTTCAGTATTTCAGAATCCAGTTCTTGTTCTGGATATATTGGGAATGAACCTTAGGGACTTTGAATGCAAAGTATCTCTTCAACCATAGAATTACAAATTGTCACTTAGCAAAAGAAGCTGCATGGATTAAGTAGAATCTCTTGTCAGGCAGATGAGCGGCATATAAATTTAATAAATAAATAAAAATATCACCCACCTGACATGCCCATTGTAGATGTTGAAGGCCAAGCAAATGATGGCCAATAGGATACCCACACTTGAGAGCACCGAAACAGAAATGAAGAGCTTCTGGGAAAGATACCGGAAGGTGATGATGACCTTAGTATAATCTGCTGGCGGGACACCACCTGCAATGAGAGAAATGGGAAGAAGAAAGGAATTCAAGAGCCTATTCACATCACAGGCTTTTTTACCAGGAAGATCCACAAAGACTAACCACGTGTGCCGATGTTTCCATATGGTAACCTGAGTAGCTTGAAAGATGCATTGCCTGAGGCTAAGCAGTTCCACCTGACTCAACCTACGCAAGAAGCACTTCCCAAGATGCATCTCTTGGCAGACACAAAATGCTTGAAGTATGAAATTCACTCAACAATAACTTAAAAATGGTATCTGCTAACTTCATTGTGTAAAAATCAACCCACATGCATACAAGGAAGTGGAAAGCTCTAAAATTTCTCATTCATCTGACCCCATTCCTACCATTTATAGTGTGGGTCCTTTGTCCGTCACTGTGAAGGATACTCCCTTTGCCTTAATTGTACTTGAAATGAATCGTTATCTACTGTAATCTTAGTCTTAGTCTTAGTCTTAGTTTATTTATATGCCGCCCTTTTCCCTGGGGGGACTCAGGGCGGCTTACAACTCGAAGGGGGGGGGGAAACAAACATTTAACACATAAGACAGTACATCATTAAAAGCACAACATTCATACTATTCGGGTGGGTTACAGTCTTTAACCCCAGGCCTGGATTGCCAGATCTTAAGGGCTGTGCGGAAGGTCTGGAGGGTAGTGAGGGTACGAATCTCCACGGGGAGATCGTTCCATAGGGTCGGAGCTGCCACCTAGAAGGCTCTCCTCCGCGTGATTGCCAGTCGACATTGACTGGCAGATGGAACTCGGAGGAGGCCTTATCTATGGGATCTAATTGATCGGGTGGAGGTGATTGGCAGTAGGCGGTCTCTCAAGTAAGTAAGTCAGTATAGATTCTCCCAGGAGGTCTAAACCTTAGATGAGAACATTTTTATGTGCCTCAAGGAATCACTAGACTGCTAGATTTCATCTTTTCAAATCTAAATCTCTTATTTAGCCCAATTATGCACTGGGAGTTCATTCATATCTGCCTGCCTGCCTATTAATTTCCTCACCCTACAATTTCATTATTAGTGATTCTGACTCACTAGTTAAAATCTCTAGAATTTCCTATCCTCAGATAAATTGGAAGAAAACTGAGTTGCATCATTTAAAAAAAAATCTTATTTCTTATCTTACTATATAAAAAAATGTCTTATTCTGACTTACTATACTGACTTGTTCTTACTTTCTGTTGAAATGATCACTTGACTGTGTTACAACAGGAGCAAACTTGGAACAACTTCAGGATTTTGTCTCAATTCCTGGCCTCAGAAGAAAACTGTTGGAATGTACAACTTTGTTTTTGATCTTGGAACACTCAAAATCACCAGCTTCAGCTTGAAGCGGTGTTTTGTATTTACGTATAACCCAAATAGTCAAAACGCCATTGCTCAGAATGATTAAGTTTTTAGGCTGTTGATTTGAGCTCCAAGCGTGGCAATTTAGTTGCATAATTAAGTTTTGGAACAAAGCAATAGTATTTTATTTTAAGCTCAGAACACTTAAAACATCTTGAGCTCAAAACATTTTTCACATGCCTATTCATAATGGACATCTTTCAGTCTCTTACCAATCCACTTGTCATTGTTATACCAGGAGAGGTTATCCTTGGTGCTGTCATAATAGCCAATCTTCTTATAGACACCATCTGTTGGCAGAGAGAAGATTTCTAGACAATAGAAGAATTGATTTACGGAAGCATAGACTATTGGACCAGTTTTTAAACAATCAGAATGCTGGAACTGAATCTTAAAAAAAATAGCAATAGCATAGCAACACCTAATTGCCTTTTTAAAAAAGGAAACATGGTAAAATAAATCCTACATAATTATGCAGAATTGAACATTTCTACATAATTATATAGTATTTATTGTGCGGTGCTGATCCTTGTAATGTTGAATAATTACTTGCCCTCAGTGGGATATTATACAGCTTTGTGTAATATGGGCAAAGAGATGGCATGGCTTCCAAGCACAGTGGTATGATTCACAACCTATGGTATTGTTAAATACAAACATTTGTTTCAGAGCATCATCTTAGCAGTATATTTTTATGAGCTATAATCTCAAAAAACTGTAATGATGAGAACGTAATTGTAATCTTTTGTTGCCCGCAATATCCAGGAGAGCAATAATTTCCTGCAAGGTGCTGACGCACCTGACTTTACAGTTTTGTCACAAAATCTTTGAAACAGGATGTACAGCTGTGCTGCAGCAGAAGTCCATTTTAGGTAGGTGTGTGTGTAATGTGTTTATTTATTTAAAGGGTAGGATTTCCATAGAGTTGTTCAAGCAACAGTGCAGGAATGAAGAACAGAGAAAAATACATTTCCACATCATTCCGAATAAAGGGGAAAGGTAAACCCCCGGTGATATAAATTACACCTTGAGGTTATCGGCACACACCTAAATTAACAGAAAAGAAAGGTTGGGTGGATGGGTGGGTGGGGAGGAGTAGCAAAATGAATCCCGCCAATCAAAACCACTCCTGTAACGGTAACACTGCGTGATTGCCACCCAGTACAGATAGTCCTCAACTTAGACCCACAATTCAACCCAACATTTCTGTTGCCAAGTGAGACATTTGTCAAGTGAGTTTTATCCCATTTTATGACCTTTCTTGCCATTGTTGTTAAGTGAATCACTGTAGTTGCTCAATTAGTAACACCGTTGTTAAGTGAATCTGGCTTCCCCATTGACTTTGCTTGTCACAAGGTTGCAAAAGGTGATCACATGACCCCCCAAGACACAGCAACCGTCATAAGTACGAACTAGTTGTCAAGGGCCTAAATTTTGATAATGTGACCCTGGGGATGCCGCAATGGACATAACTGTGAAAAACAGTCATAAGTCACTTTTTTCAGTGCTGTTGTAACTTTAAACAGTCACTAAATGAACTGTTGTCAGTTGAGGACTACCTGTAAAAAAATAATCCCCAATGGAAATTACAGTATATCTGTATTGCATTAGAGGGGGAGAGGATAAAATGGGAGGAATGATGCGGGTGTGATGTTTTGGCAGCCGTTCCATGTGGCATGGAAGTCCATGGGGAAACCCGTAGTGTAGAGCATCCTGGGAACTCTGCTCACCCTGAAGCTGCTCAATGAGGGTCCAGGCCATCCGAGAGCCACTGGCATCAAAGACCACATGTCCCTGGGGGAGTGAAGGAAATCGTATTAACAGAAGGTCCCCATGGTGGCAACCTGGTTTGGGCTGTCTTGCCAATGCTACTTGGGGAAGAGGAGCCCCACATCCCAACAGTAAGAGGAAGAACGATTGTTTCTCTCTGGTGAGAAGGAGTTTCAGAGGAGAAAAGTGGCAGTTGTCACAGAAGGATGTGAAATTAAGAAGCTGAGTCAACTTGGCTTTAGGTTGTACAGTCCCATTTGAGAAATACTTCTGTCTTGTGTCTGAGTTCCAGAGCAAAGTTTCTGAGAATCTCAGTTTCCAAAAATATGGGACAAGCAGTTCAAGAACTAAGTCGTCATTGTGAAGAAATATTGTCACCTGAAAGTGTAAATGTAACCTCAGTGAAAGGTCATAGACAAAGTAGTTTTTGTTCCTTAATTTGGACACCTATCCTTGATCTACTATCTTTCATGACCTTTTCCTCATTACCGCATATGTCCTGTGTTAATAAAAGGTAAAGGTTTTCCCTGTTCAATTGTATCCGACTCTAGGGGGCAGTGCTCATCTCCATTTCTTAGCCAAGGAAGAGAGTGTTGTCTGAAGACGCTTCTGTGATCATGTGGCCGGCATGACTATACAGCAAGGGTGCAGAAACACCGTTACCGTCCCATCCAAGTGGTACCTATTTATCTGCTTGCATTTTACATACTTTCCAACTGCTAAATTGGAAGATGTGGGGCAAGAATGGGAGCTCACTCCACCACATAGTATTTAGGTCTCAAGTTGCTAATCTTCCGGTCAACAATTCCAACACCTTAACCACTAGGCCACTGTGCTACCATCCTGTACTAATACTTCTTTATATATTTATTTTTTCTTACCATCAGGGTTGCAGGATTTTTTTATCTTACTCAAAAATAATCTCACTTGATGATCCAGACTTGCCTACAGATAGATCCTGAATATTTTGCACACCAGATTCCCTACCTTCAGGAGATTGGTTTCAAGGGATCACTCACCGAGACCCCCTCAAAGGCTGAAGAGTTGAGGGCTCGGTAGATCTCGTCTGTAATAGTCTGGTTGTTGTAATTGAAGTCTTCAAGACGTAACCCTTTCTTTACCAGTTCAGCTGAGGTCTTGTTTAATGCAAGGGCCAGGGCCCAGATGGCATCATAAGCCAATGGGGCTTCCTGGAAACCCCCCGTCTCCTCTGGAGATTTCTCCACGCGCTTTGTCAGTTTCTCAATGAATTCCTCTGATGTCTGGAGGAGACCAAGAAAAACAACATTCTTCCTTGTTGCAGAAATTGATCATTACTGGGATTGTTTTAATAAAGAAAAAAGAAATAGCAAAAAGTAAAATGCAACATTTATAAATAAACTGGATTTATCCAGTTTCCCTGAAAATAAGACCTAATCGGAAAACAAGTCCTAGCATGATTTTTCAGGATGCTCGTAATATAAGCCCTACCCCCAAAATAAGCCCCAGTTAAGATTGTCAGCCAGATGGACGCATTTAGTACCATATTTCCCTCAAAAATAAGCCCTAACCAGCAAAAGAGGCCCTAATGCATCTTTTGGAGCAAAAATTAATATAAGACCCAGTCTTATTTTTGAGGAAACACAGTAATACTTCTATAAAATATGTAAAATATTTTAAATTTGCAAAGCAGTAAAGTACTATTATTGGGTAATATAACTGCTTTGTGGTCTGGATACTTTTACAAATTTGCCTTTTTACCCAGGTTTTTCTACCTGAATGCATTGTTCCAGTTAGATTTCTTTAAAATTGTTTGCATGATTTAATTCTAGAATATTATTTTTATTGTATTTTGTGTTTTTAATGTTATTTTATTTAATTTTTATTGTATACTGCTTTGAGATTATGTTTTTAGTATTAATAAATGGGTTACAAACGGATTAAAAACAGAAATCTTGCTGTAAAAAAGTTTGAGAATAATATTTGACTCAGAGATTTATTGTAGTTTGTTTCATAATTGAATGCAAAAGAATGTAAGGTTTTCTAAAAGGAGAATTAATCTTATTAGAGAAATCAATAACTGTTTAGCTACACAAAAGAAAACTAATTTTAACTGAATTAGAAATATTACTTTATACAGTAAATCAGCTCTTTTTAAATGGAAAGGAACCTTTCAAGGAACAATCTTGTTTTCTGTTTGATAAAATCAGGGAGCATCTTTGTGAAAAAAATATTTTTGCTTAGCCGAAATACTATAAAAAATCTCCTGCCAACATATATAATTTTGACTAGTGAGCTGCAATAAAAGAAAATATGTAAATATTTTACGTGCTATTGGCTATAACACACGTCTTATACTGCCAATTCATTTGTAGAGTAAATATGTCCAAACTAAGGAATGTAACTCTTAGATTAATTTGCAAGTCTATTTTAAAACTCAAGAGGACTCTGGCAAGCCGAAGCTTTTTGAATTACAGTTCCCTTCATCAAATGCACAGGGTAGGAAAATCGATGCAAAGATTTAAATGAAAAAATGAGGTCAGGGGAGAAGAAAGAGAGGGGAAGACCAGAGGCTTATGTCTTTCAATAAAATGTGTTTGCCTGAAAAGTTCCCGTCAGCCGCCTTCTGATTTTGGCTACCACGGACTAACCGGGTTTTCATTTTAGCAAGACGTGGCCGTGTTCCTTGCCTGTTGCGGCTCTTCCTCACCATATTAGAGATGCTGCGGGTGTTTTCTGGATTCAGCATGACGATCTCCGTGGTGATGTGTCCCTCCACCGCCTCCTTCATCTCTTCCTCTGTGCAATTAATGTTTGCGTCCTTGATGCGGAACCAGTTGTCAGCATACCAGCCAATCAGGAACCAGACATATTTCTTTCCAAACAAACGCTCCTTGTACACCTGCCACCATTCACCAAGGAGGAATAAAAGAAGGTGAACTCGCAAACAGAGGAAGCCACACTTCCTTTGGAGATCACACCATTCCAGTGCAGAATGGGCCCCACTGAATACATGCAGGTAGGTGGAAGAAAGCAGTGCGAGATCGGCTATGTGCATTAAGCACTGGAAAGTAACAAAGCCGAGCGCATACACAGCAACCTCGGAGCACGAGGCATGGAACAGTTCATCACATTAGTGCCATCCTCCCACCCGCTAATGCTAATTTTCCAGAATCAGAATCAGAATGGAGCTAGGAAAATATTCTATCTCTGCATTCTCTGGTCCGCTCAGAGGACTCCGTGTACCCACCTCACAGAAAACCTTTCGTGCCTCAGTCTCGTAAAACAGCCCAACAATAATGCGAGCGTCCTGGCGCTGGAAAGGGAAAAAATGAAATCAGATGAGCAGAAGACTTTGCTACGGAGACAAGCTTACATATGAATAATGCCGATGGTAGAGAACACAACATTCTTTCATCAAATGTATCTGTATACATAGACACATAATTGTATTTCTGTTTGTACTCAGTACTATACGATTGTTCTGATCCAGGCTTCCCAAGAGCATGAAGCAAACTCCTTGTCCCGACAAAACCCTCTTTTATTAATTGACTGTGAATTCTGCTCACTCACATCCAGCAAAATCTTTCAAGGGAGGATTTAAAGTCACAGATCTTATCTGGCTTGGAGAGCTGCCAGGCCGATATCTGCAAAACTTGGCAGGGAGTCTCAGAGAATCACAAACCAATTAAGAACTAATTGTCCCCTGCAAACTCCACTCCCCTTTCGCTCCTCTTTTATTTCCTTTGGGAGGGGTCATTCATCGTCTGGCTTTACTCCCAAGTCCACCCCTGTTCTTTAGCTGTTCCCTTCGTCTGGCAACTCTGCACATGCGGACACTGGGAACAGGCTCCAGCTGTTCGTCTGCCTCACTGATGTCTGACTCTGAAGGCAGCTGATAACTGGCATATGGCTCTGGCCCCTTCTGTGCCTCCGACGCAGAGCCCTCATCAGAGCCTTCCCCAGACTCCAGGATTGGCCCTTGTTCCTCCCCAACCTCCTCACTGTCCGAATCTGCTGCCAGTTCCGCGGGCCACTGGCTGGCCACAACACTGACATGCAGCTTGTTTTCAACTTATAACCATTTATCGACTATGCAAAGTAATGGCATCGCTGAAAAGAGACTTGCAAGCAGTCCTTGCACTTATGACCATCGCAGCATCCCTACAGTCACGTGATCGAATGCATGGCATATGACAGTGGCATCAGGCGAGAGTCAAGTGATCACTGCTTGCAATCACTGCTTGCAATCTTCCCAGCTGGCAAACAAAGCCAATGGGGGAAGCTGGGCTTAACGATGGCATGATTCACTTATAAACTGCAGTAATTTGCTTAACAACTATGGTAAACAAAAGGTTGTAAAATCAGGCATGACTCACTTGAAAACTGCCTCGCTTAGCAACAAAGCAATTCTAGTTCCAATTGTGGTCGTAAATCAAGAACCACCTGTACTATCCAACATACTTAACGGCAGATCATGCTTCCATTAAATAGAATGAAATTGTATAAATGCCCTTCCTTACAGCTTTTAGAACGCTGCACGGAAAGATATTCCCCGCTGCCCCTTCCCACAGTTGCAAACTCACCCTTCCAGACCATTAATTTCAAAATCTTAACCAATCCCAAGAGTGTAACCTGCGAATCAGCTAATCAAGGACAGAAATATTTTCGTAGGTGTACTGCATGCACATAGGTATGCACCTATACACCAACAACTGCAATTACATCCTGAGCCTCACAACATAAAGCACCATTTTATTTCCTTCATGCACAAGAGAGAGAAAGATCCTATCTACATATGGTATGTGCAACCGCAACAGTAGCTTCGATTTTCTATTAGCCGAAATGGGTAAATGGAAATCTGTTTTACATTATTTTATTGGGGGACCGTGTCACTTTGCTAAGACTTCCAGAAGTCATCATTACTCTCCTTTATTATATTTTTTATTATATTGGTCTACACACAGATACATAGACAGGCAAATTTAAAATTGCAAAATCCCAACAGGTAATAGAACAATTCGTAAAAAGTTAATTCAGACCCTGTGGAATCAAGCCACAGGCCAGCCTTCCCCAACTTGGTGTCACTGCCCTTCTGTGCCAGGTCCTAATTACCATAATCATCAGCCACTAGGACCAACAGAATATAATATCTGAAAAGCCCAAGATGGAGGAGGAAGTTGTATAACAGGTCCCTGCCCTGTCTTCCTTTCCTTTCCTTTCCTTTCCTTTCCTTTCCTTTCCTTTCCTTTCCTTTCTCCTTTCCTTTCTCCTTTCCTTTCCTTCTGGATCTCAATCAGCCACTGTACTTAATTTCTTCAAACCTCTTAAAAAGCAGTCACTGTACATTCGAGGCACATATTTCTGACTTAATTATTCATTGCGTGAAGACATTCTTCTTTTTGTCTGTCCTGAACTTACGGTTAATCAGGTGATGTACTCTGTGTCAGAACAGCTTAGCTGGGAATTCTGCATTTTTTGAAGCAGACAAGGCGCTTGGTGAAGCCCGCACCTAGCTTCTTGTTTCCATTCTGGCAGAGCCAGGTCTGACAAATCTGTCATTCTGTGCCATCAATTATTAATGCACACCGCTGAATTGGGCCATTCAATTTTTAGACGTGGGAAGTACCTGTTGCACCTGGTCTCTTCTAGGAATTGGGGAAGAGAAGCGTAGGGCCCAAGTGTTCCGGCATCATTATAGCTTGCAGTAAGTGGGAAGGGGGGAGTTGCTGCAATGACTATAATGCAATGGTCACTAACTGGTGGTCCGTGAGAAAATGTTGGTGGTCCACAGAAAGATTATTTGCATTTTTTTACATTACACTAAAACAGAGATTCTCAAACTACACCCCCTGGAATGGATATGTGTAACGAAAACCTGTGTTGCTGCAGAGGGTCTCCCCCTTCTGGGTCTTTTTGTGTGGGTCAGAAGGGGGCAGAAATTCCGACTTGGGTTTTGCTTCAGCCTCCTAGTTCGGGGCTTTGGGAGAAAGCTGGAGGGAAGTACCGCTGGTGGAGAAGAGCCAGAGGGCCTTGCTCCAGTGGAACTGTATCATGGCCTGAAACTGGCTGACCATCTCAGCCCCACTGAGCCTCCGGGCGTCAATACCTGGATTTGCACTCCCGCAAGTTTTCCCTCTGCTTGGAAAGCCTATGCTCATAGTTGTCAGTGAGGTGCTTCTGCTGAGCCTCCTTCTCAGTCAGATCCAATTTGAACTGAACTGTTTTGCCAACTCGTTCTCGTGGTGGCTGCTTAGCTCCCACAACTGCTTCCTGTTGAGGCCCTAAGGAGGCCAGGTGGGGAGGCAAGGAGTGGCTGGGAGGGAAGGGGCGAGTACAGCCAGCGAGGCACCCCTCGACATGAGTGACATCAAGTTGGCCACACCCACCCAGTCACATGACCATCTAGCCACACCCACCCAGCCGGTAGGCAGATCGTATTAGTGGTCTGCGGAATTTTAAACTATGAAGTTAGTGGTCCCTGAGGTCCAAAAAGTTGGTGACCCTTGCTATAATGCAATGTTTCTCAACCTTGGCAATTTTATGATGTGTGGACTTCAACTCCCTGAATTCCCCAACCACACATTTTAAAGTTGCCAAGCTTGAGAAATGCTGCAAAGAATAGGGAAAGGGAGGCCCTCGGCCTGTCCCAACAAAACTGAGTTCCTTCCATAGGAACAAAGGCAAACGCCTTTCCCATTAGGAAAGGAGGTGGGTCACAGCCATCTGACTGCTACCAGCTGATGTTCACTGTAACTTTGCTCCGCTTATTAAAAGAATCCACGAAAAGCTTAAGTGCTGCTACTGAGATGGCTTTTGGTGCAGGGATGGGTTCCGGCAGTCACTCATGCCGGTTTGCTCATGGGTGCTTTGCGTGTGCGTGTGCCCTTGATGCATGCTGCGTGCGCATGCACAGTGCAATAAAAATTGTTCTGCACATGTGCAGAAGCAAAAAACAAGATGGCGGAGAACCGGTTCGGGGGTGTGGCAGGCCTGGGTCGCTGCCGGTTCCAGCGACCCAGGCCACCAAACCACTACCGGTTCAGCCGAACCAATCCGAACCGGTAGGAACCCACCACTGATTTGGTGCATTCATTCCAGAGGCTTCACCTCCTTCCTGAGTAGCAACCATCAGAAGGATGAGAGTCTGCCCATCTCTTAGATTGGAGACTGGCAGCTGCCACGAGGACAACAGAATCGCAGTGGTAGCTTTTCTCTCTCTCTCTCTTCCTCGCTCTGTCTCTCTCTCTCTCTCAACAGGCGGCTAAACCGGCTGTGATGAATCTGTCCTGTCTGGGAGCCCAGAGCAATTATGATCCAGGGGGGGGGGGGTTAAGCTGCACTGCTGGATGCAGGCCAGGGGGCCTCATTTGGTTTTTTTTTTCCTGGAAAGGTTAACAGTAGGAAAAGATCATAAAGGGATTTCTCATCTAGAGACAACCCTATACGAGTTCCCTAGGACAATTAAAGCAGATGGAAGAGAAAAAAAAAGGACCATGGCCTCTTGAAGAGCATCCAGATCGCAGGAGGTAATTATCCTGTTCTGTTCTGCCTTGGTCGGGCCATAGATCCCAGTTTCAAAAGGACATTGATAAATTGGAGCCCGTCCAGAGAAGGTCTGCCGAGGACTGGGAACCACATTGTATGAAGAATAGTTAAAAGACCTAGGTAGGTTTACCTTGCAGAAGAGAAAATTTGAGAGGGAGCATAACAGCTGAAGGGCTGTGGTGGGTTTGGACTTATTTTTACTTGCTCCACAGGGTAAGAGTAGTAGTACAGGTACTCCTCAACCTATGATCAGAATTGAGCCCAAAATTTCTCTCATGCTAAGCGTGACAGTTGTTAAGCGGGTTACGCCCCATTTTACGACCTTTCTTGCCACAGATGTTAAGTGAATCACTATAGTTACCAAGCTAGTAACACTGGTGTTAAGTGAGTCTGGCCTCCCCATTGACTTTGCTGGTCAGAAGGTCACAAAAGGTGATCACATGAGCCCGGGACGCTGCAATCATCATAAATACATGGTGGTTGCCCAAATGGCTGAATTCTGATCACGTGACCAGGGAGATGCTGCAACGTTTGTTAAGTGTGGAAAATAGTCATAAGTCACTCTTTTCAGTGCTGTGGTAACTTCAAACGGTCACTAAACAAATGGTTGTTAGTGGAGTACTACCTGTAGTGGGATGAAAATTCAAGGAGGTAAATACAGATTACCTATCATCTATCGGTCTCTCTCTGCCTATCCGTCCATCCATCCATCCATCCATCCATCCATCCATCCATCCATCCATCTATCTACCCACCTGCCTACCTAGCGTATCTACCTACCACCTGCCTACCTAGCGTATCTACCTACCTAGCGTATCTACCTACCTAGCGTATCTATCTATCTATCTATCTATCTATCTATCTATCTATCTATCTATCTATCTATCTATCTATCATCACCTACCTACCATACCTACTTATCTACCTACCTACTGTACCTACCTACCTACATCTATCATATCTATCTATCTATCTATCTATCTATCTATCTATCTATCTATCTATCTATCTATCTATCTATCTATCTATCACCTACCTACCTACCTACCTACCTACCTACCGTATTTGTCTATCTGTCTATCTGTCTGTCTGTCTGTCTATCTATCTATCTATCTACCCACCTACCTACCTACATCTATCTATCTATCTATCTATCTATCTATCTATCTATCTATCTATCTATCATCTATCTATCATCTACCTACCTACCTACCCAATATATATATGTATGTATGTATGTATGTATGTATGTATGTATACACACACACACACACACACACACATATATATATATATACACATATACATATATATACATATATACATACATACATACATACATACATAAAATCTATCATCTTTCTACCATTTAGTGCCTTTGAGTCAGCTTTAACCCTGGTGTGACTGCCTAGGCAAGCCCCTTCAGTTCTCTTGATAATATTCCCGAAGTGATTAGCTCTTGCTTCTTCTTTCTTCCTAGGGCTGAGCAGACAGACAGGCCTAAGCTTCCCTAATTTGCTTTGTGCCTAAGGCAGTGCTAGGACTCACCATCACCTGATTTCTAATCTGGTGTCATAAGCAATAAATCAAAATGGCTTTCACATTTCACTAGGAAGAACTTTCAGGTAAGTCCTTAACTTGCAACCATTTGTTTAGAGACTGTTCAAAGCTACAACACTACTGAAAAAAGTGATGTAATAATCATAGCATCTTCAGAATCATGTAATCAACATTTGGGTGCTTGGCAACTGGCACCCAAGTTACGATGGTTGCAGCATCCTTGGGTCATGGAATTGCTGACCTTCCCAGCCACCTTCTGGCAAGCGAAGTCAATAGGGGAAACCTGATGCACTTAACAATTGCAGTGATTCACTTAACAACCAGGGCAAAGAGGTCATAAATTTGGCCACAATTCACTTTAACAACCATCTTCTTAACAACAGAAATTCTGGTTGCAATTCTCGTCATTATTTGAGGACTACCTATATCAACTAATAGTGGTTAATCAGTGAACTAGGCTACTGTAGGAAATTGTTTTTCCCAATTGAAGTTTTTAAACAATGATTGGATAATCATCTTTTAGGGATGATTTAGGGAATCTTGCAGTGTGCAGAGGGTTGGTTTTGATGACCTCTTAGATCCCCTTTCAAACCTATGATTCCATGACTCATTTAATTCAACATTCCAACACAACTTTTCTGGACGACGGCCTCTCAAAGAGGCTGTATCAGTTGCACTGCATTCCGTTCAAAAGCTAAATTCCAAAAATCTCAAGATAAGGAGCCCTTGAAAAGGTGATTGGGTTTGTATGAAATTATTTTCACATAATCGCAGCAAACATACTTGCAGCTTTGAATTGCATCACTTAAAAAAATATTTGATCCCAGCAAATGTAGGGGACAGGTCGGCAGGTAGCCTATCACCTGCTAACCCATAATAACCCATAATCTCAGTGCCTTTTCCCCTCATCTCTGGTTTTTGCTAATCTAATGAATCTTAGATAGCCTACGCATACATTTCCAAAGCCAACTACAAAGCACTTACACAGGCAAGGAGTCCACAAATCTAGTAACATGTGATAGATACACATATACACCGACAGATACAGACATGCACACACAGAAACATGTACAACACCAGTCAACATTAATTCAATGGCACACGCTCAATCATATACAGTTCATGGATAAATGGGTTCACTTCTAAAAAAAACAAGGTTACATAATAATATACCAATTTATTCAGCAGAATCATTAATCTGTTTAGAATTATCCACCTTTTAGCCTCCATGTTGAGATGTTCCAGGCTAACATGTTTGTAGGAAATTCTTTTGTAAAGGTTTCGTGTGTCCAATGCTGCTTTTCAATTTGCAAGAGAAACGTTTCATGACAACTCTGCCAAAGGCCTATTATTTTGTTGTCAAATTTCACCCATGCGATTATGCAGCTGGCGATTGGGGACGAAGGAGGACAACCTTCCTTAACATACTCTCAGGCTGTTCTGCAAGCTTACTCCTTCTACATATGAAAGGTGACAGGTTGGGGAAGGCTGCATAGCAATAGCAATAGCACTTAAACTTATATACCGCTTCACGGTGCTTTCCAGCCCTCTCTAAGCAGTTTACAGAGTCAGCCTATTGTCCCCAACAATCTGGCTCCTCATTTTAACCACCTCAGAAGGATGGAAGGCTGAGTCAACCTTGAGCCTGGTGAGAATCGATCTGTCAAATTGCAGCTAGCAGTCAGCTGAAGTAGCCTGCCCTACTGTGCCACCTCGACGTGGAGGTATTGTGGATCCCAACCTGCCCTCCCTTGACAGTCAGACATATTCTGATACCTTGAGATTCTTGACAGGCACCGTAGGATCGGAGAAGAAGCTCTGGCGGAAAGTGATTTCAATCCCAGCCTCTTTGACTCGCTCCTCCAGATCATCCAAAGTCTGTGGGAATGAAGAAGGAGGTATCATGACCACAAAGATACAAGCACCTGGATAAAGATGTACTTCAGAAACTACATTAACATAGGGGAATATATATTCTGAGTTTGCATCTCATGCTACTAAACTAATAATAAGCCAACCCCAAACAAAGCACAGTACAGTTCGCCTGCTGTGTAAATCCAGTGATTCTGTTTTCCAAGCCATGATTGAAAACCCAGCCCAGCTATCAACTTATTCAATAAAACATGACCATACAAATAGCGCAATGCATAAAGTCATCACATGCAACAGGTTAAAAACCATGAAAATAGCAATGTCAGTTTTATGCTTATAAAATCTCCAGCCATTGGGATTCTGCAGAAAACAGAACTTTGGAATTTCAGCTTCTATGTTCTCAAAAGATACAAACCCTTTAGCTGTACAAAAATACCTAGTCAAATCTCGGAGGCAGATTCTTGTTTTGCACTATAGAGCTCCCACCAGGGGTGGGATTGAAAATTTTTAGCAACTAGTTCTCTGCCTGGTTGCTGGGGGGGTGGGGTGGCAATCGGGGTGTGGCCTACTCGACCTCCTGCACTACAGCTGGGGAGGTGTTTTCGCCCTGCCCAGCCTCTGGAGGCTTTCCTCAAGGCTCTGGGAGGGCAAAAATGGCTTCTCTTGGGCTCCGGAGGCCCTCCGGAGGCCGGAAACAGCCATTTCCAGATTTCCGGGAGGTCCATTCCCACACCCACCCACCCCCGAGCTTGCGGGTCCTGCACTTACCTAGCATGATGAACGGGGAGCGTGGAGACTCCTGGGAGGGGAGGGGCAGTGTGGGCGGGGCCAGCCAGTCCTTCCAACTACCAGTTCAGTGAACTAGATATAAAATTAGCATCTGGTTCGGCCGAACCAGTCCAAACCAGCTGAATACCACCCCTGGCTCCCATTATACAGCTTCTTTTAATTCATGGGGACAAATACAAAATAAGTTGTTTAGCGTATTATTATTTCACATACTTTGGCCTCTTTTAACACGTCCAGTGTTTTCTAATGTACACACATCTCTCTTTCTATTCAGGAAAAATAGACACAACGGATCAAATTCTATGTGAAAAGAAACATTTCTTTTTCTATGCCTCTTTCCCCCGTTGAAGCTCTTGGACCCAATGATAAACAGCCCTTCTGTAAGCAAAGGAATACTTTTCCATGAGTAAAGAGAATATTTGCACGACTGGGTGCTACTCCTTCAAAGGAGGAACCAGGGAGGAAGCAAACCACAAACAGGAAGCAAAGTAGAATTAGGGATACAAGGAGAAAAGGTTAAGTGCAACTATCTAAAACTAGCTGGATACTTGTATAGCTGGCATGAACTCAAGCGGACGTAGCATTGTTACTTTCACAATTGTTGAAATCAATGGCCTAAGAGCCGCAATTGGGATTAGGAGCACATTTGTCTCCAGGGTCCAGGAGCTGCTTTTCTTTTAAAATATTTTTTTTCAAAGAAGTGAAAAATATAACATATACTGTGATTCTAATAGTACAGATCTCTCTGTTCCGCTGTGTCCCTGGTATAATAATAACTGTGATAACGATAATACCCAACAATGTGCAAGTATTATGAGACATAGCTTGTATCAGTCCTGGTCTGCATTAATTAGAGCTGCTTTGATCACCCACAGTTTCTTAATTTCTCTGATGATGGACTGAAGATTAATCAAAAATGATGAACAAGTTTGGGCAGGAGGAAGATCGCTTATCCCCGGTGGGTGCTAGTGGCAATATACCACTGTGAGAGATGCAGGGCTTCAGCCCGCTTGCCCGTCATAGCTCATGTAAAAATAATTCTGGGGTTTCACATTTGCATAAATGAGATAGACATTGGAAAACAGCTGGTGAAAATGCTCCTCTTCTTTCTTGGAGCTATTTGTGGGATCCCCCCCCCCTTCTCTGAAAGAGGAAGCTGTAATTGTTGTTAGGACATCGTTGAGACAAATAGCCCTCAGCTGAGATCTCAGTTGACATTTATTAAAATTCAGTAAGGAGAAAAAAGAAAGGTCCTGAAAATATATTTTCTGCTAGAGAGAGCAGTCTGGAAGCATATTATGAGACTCATTACTTCTTCTCTTGTCATTTCCTCCTTTTTCGCATCCCAACCTCTCCCACTCCCTCTCATCTGTCTAACTTCAGGCTGAAAAACTCAAACGTGGAAGGAGAATTACAGCACAATTCTTGTTATTTCACCATATATGGGCACCTTCATGCCAGCTTTTGATTCCTGGCAACTGCAGGGACTAGAACTTGCAATTTTCTTGGCAAAGGTCACCCCGCCCCAGAAGTGGTCTGCCCTTCCTTCCTTCCTTCTTCCTATGGTTGAGAGGCAGTACCGACTCCAGGTCATCTGGTCTCAGGCAGGACTAGAACTCACAGTCACCTGGTTTTTAGCCTGATGCTGATCACTACACCAAATTGGCTCTTTATATTACATTATACTATGTAGTCTACTGAATAAATATGGAATTGATTTCACTTCCTACATGGCTAAGAGCATCCTCAATGAAATTTTGCCCAGAAAGCCAGAGACTAAGGAGGGGATAATTTTTGCCACTTTCTCTTCCAACAGGCCACCCCCATGATTCTGGAGAGTCCCCAAATATCCAGAATTTGGATTTTCTGAGACAGAGGGGACTCTGGGTGTTTGTGTGTGTGTAATCCTCAACCAGTCAGTGTTTCTTCTGGTCCAAAGATCACACTTTGGAACAAACTCATTTTTAATAATTCCTATTGTGCACATTTTCAGTATATCTTAGTCCAGACATTTTGAAGGAAACCTTTATTTGGGTTTCTAAGGATATTCAAGCCTGAGATATAGCCAGAAGTTTAAATTGTCCATTTGTGTGTAGGAAAAAGGGATGGTTGCTAATATTGCTAATAATCGAAAAGCAGATTAGGATTATGTACAGTAGTAATTACGGAGATGCCATGCAGTAGAGAGGAAGCATTAAACTTCAGATGGGTTTTCCTTCAGAGACAATCAAGGAGAAAGACCTTACTCTTAATTCTGTGCATTCAATTCAGGGAGAGGGTCTTAGTGCTGGGAGAGAGATACACGTGGCTATTCAATACCCTGCTGAAGTTTAAGACTTGCAATGTTACTTCTGGTAGATAAACTATATTAGCGGTAGTATATGCATTAGGAAACTCAAATCTAATGAAATTAATATATAAGGGGAAGCAATTACCATAGATAATATGAATTAGGCTGCATTTATACAAATGAAGTGTTTTTAGTATGTATTCAAGTGGCAAACAGCAATAAGATGAAAGATCAGATGAGATATTGCAAAATATGAAAAAGAACATAGCTACAAACACGGAGGTGAATAAGAAAGGATTTGGAGAATAAACGAATCCCTGCTTCTCTATAACAGGCCCTTGAGTACTGGAAAACAGCTATCATGTCCCCCATAATCCTTCTCTTTGATGGGCTAGACCAGGGGTGTCAAACTCGCAGACTGCAGGCCTGATGCATCACACACTGGTCACACACATGCCTGGTTTAGCAAAGAGGAAAAAAGTCATGATACGTCACGTGATGATGCAAGTTTGACACCCCTCGGCTAGATATACCTAGGTCCCTCAATTGTTCATCATACAGTTTAGCCTAATCGTCTTTGTTGCTCTTCTCTGCATACCTTTTAGGGCAGGGCCGTCAAACCCCTAGCCCACGGGCTAGATGTGTCACGCACTGGCCACGCCCACACCTGGTTTAGCGAAGGGGGGTGAAGTCTTGATACGCCACGTGACACTGCTGTGATGATGTGAATTTGATACCTCTGTTCTAGGGTCTCAGCAACTTTTTTGTATTGCGGTAACTACCATGTGGATGCAGTAATGTGGCCTCACTAGCGCAGTGTAAAGCAGCATTGTCATTTCTCATGATCGATGTTATCCCTTTGCTGATGCAGCCCTGGACTGCACTGGCTTTTTGGGCAGCTTTAGCAGAGATGTGTTCCTACCGGTTTGGACTGGTTCAGCCGAACTGGTAGTGGTTTGGTGGTCTGGGTTGCTGGAACCGGCAGTGACCCAGGCCTGCCACACCCCCGAACCAGTTCTCCTATGGTGCCACCATCTTGATTTTCAGTTCTGCGCATGCGCAGAACAATTGTCATTGCACACACTTACTTTTTTTCTTTATAAATGGTTTTTAATGTTTCTTTTTTAAACGTTTTGCACATGTGCAGACCTATTTTTGTGTAAATGCGTACAGGCATGTAGCAAAAATCTTTGCACGCACAAACCGGCAGTAATGCCAGGGGCAACCCACCCCTGAGCTGCAGCACATTGCTAGCTCATACTTAAGTGGTGTTCCATTAGGACACCTCAATCTCTCTCACAGTTACTAATGTTGAGCCAGTCACCACCTATTTTGTACCTTTTTATATCCTTCCTTATCATTTTGTTCCTTGTCCACTTTTAAGATCCATTTTTTTCTGATCTCACCAAACACTGCATTATAAAATCTTATTTTGGAAGCACAAGAGCTAGGACTATGAGAAGGATCTTTTTTTATTTGTTTTGTCTTTTATGAAATAATATGTGTGGAGATTCTGAAAAGGCTGAAGATTGTGTCGGTTATATTTATTTATTCAATTAGTTTATACGTTGGGGAGTTTCTATTGCTCAAAAGAGGAACTTAAAGCAACTACACAATTAGACGGTAATGAAAGCATACCCTGAAATAGGAATGATTTGCCAATTTTATTGGCGACTGGCAATTATTACAGAATCGGGGCTTTTCTGAAGCAAAGGATGCTGCCAAGATATTTTAAAGATCATTGCATACAGTAAACGTGAAACATCATTGTGTGTATCCCCTGGCCAACAATGATTGGCATAATGTCAAGGACGCAACAAAGATTTTGTCTTCACTGCAATTGTCTCTCTAGACTATTTTTTAATTTTCTCTATTGGAATCATCAATTACCGAGAGGGGGGGGGGAGTAAAGATGTAGTTCAAGGCCTTAATGGTTATCAGGAATACACCAGTTTTCCTCTACTGTGGATTACAATGGTAGGGCATGTTTGGTATAGGAGAAAGCCTCTGTCCATTGCCAGAACAAATATTCTGCGCAAAGACTGTCCTGGTTTTAAAACCTTGCATCTGTGATTAAAAGAATCAGGTAGCAGGTGATGGACTGATTAATTGAAATTCTGGAAAGTAGTTGGAATGAAGTAGTTTTAGAAGAGATTTATGAACACAGGCAGTGTAGTGATTACTAGTCTTGGACTGAGGAGATATACTTTCAAGTCCTCACTAAATCATAGGGCCAGGCTTCTCTCTTAAGCTAACCTATTTCACTGTTGCTATAGCAATAAAATGAAAGACCCCCACGTACATTATCTTGAGCACTGATAAGAAAAGATGGAATATAACTGCAGTAATTAATCAATGAATTGTCCTTGGTTTCTTTGGAAATCAGCCAGTACTGAACCTCTGGAAGAAACAATGCGGTTTATATATACAAACTGCAAGGACAATGTATTAGACTTGAAAACCTGTTGTGGTTAGGATGGGGACCAGGGGTTACAATCAGGGTAAGATTTAAAGGCGAGCGTTCTGGAACCTGATGCAAATTACAGAATGATTAAGAGATTAAGCCGGGGAGGGTCTACGCTTTGGGTTGCATACCGATGTAAACACCTCTGTCGTCTGCTGGATTGTGGCAATCTTCGTCCAGCTCCATTTCTTGAAGAGCTGCACACGGGTGGGATTGTGCAGTGTGGCGGATGGGTGCGTGCGGAAAAAGGTGGGGAAACGCTGGCGGTTGGAAAGGGCTGGTGAGCTGGAGCCATAGGACAACTGAAAAGAAGAAGATGGAAACACAATTAAAGACAGGAAGGTTGAGACATCCAACATCCCTCCGCTAACTTTGAGATGAAGATTTCCTTTCTGCCTCTTTGTACGTGCACGCAGATCTGTCTGGTTCACATGGAAGACATCCGTTCCTATGCATCTAGACATGCTTCAGCCGAGGTCACAGAGTCTTCCAATGTATTTTACCTTCTTCCATTCACAATGCATGGAGAAAGATGGGGTCTACGGTATCATAGATACGTGGGGTAAGATACTAAGGGAAAGGTATAGTACTTTGAATCTTTTTTTAATTTGAAGCCTTTTCTTTGTGTGTTTCAGGTTGAAAATTTTAACTTGCAGGGTCAAAATTAGAGTTGGCTTCTCCCATAAAATCACTCACTCACTCACTCACTCACTCACTCACTCACTCACTCACTCTATCTATCATCTATCTCTCTATCTCTCTATCTCTCTATCTCTCTATCTCTCTATCTCTCTATCTCTCTATCTATCTATCTATCTATCTATCTAATCTATCTAATCAATCTATCTATCTATCTATCTATCTATCTATCTATCTATCTATCTATCTATCTATCTATCTATCTATCTATCTATCTATCTCAATATCAACAGGAGAAATGCTTACCACAATGAGATTCCACATGCGTGCAGCCTCTGCCACCAAGGTGGAAACACTGCTGCAGCCAGGCATAAGGATGATCTTGATGGGGTCATTGTAGAGGAGCTCATACATAAATTTTGTTGCCACACCAGGTTCACACTGTAGGTGGTGAGGAACAGATAGAGATTACCACCTCATCACCAAGAATCCCAAACTGTTGATCGTCCTGCATGCACCCCACTCAGAATTCTGGTCAAACTCAGGGAACAGTTCCTAATAATTTATTTTCATATGAAATACTAGGCAAGAAGCTGTACATAAAATACTTTATTGGAGCCCGAACATGAACCAGTTACAAACTAGAACGACTAGAAGAAACATGGAAGATTAATGCTTGGACAAAATTAATAATAGAAAGAGTTAAATGGCCCTGTAAATTCGGGGAGAATGGAATGGGAAAAGGCTTTTGTAGTAAAGTGAGAAGGTAATTTGTTAAGTAGGCATAGAAAAGCATACAGCACTTGGTTTGCCAATGAACCTTCCTCTCACAGATGGACCACTGCCCTCTTGTGATCCCTGCTCCATAAAAAAAAAATTAATATCATATACTTGCCAACTGCTCTGCCAAGACCTAGAAATGAGGCCACTGTCAATAGACCAGAGTTCTTGGATTGCAATGGGGTTGCACAAGGAAGGAAATGGCTTCTCTGAAAAGTCAGTTTACCATAGACACGCTATACCCCTTACTCCCCTAGCTTCTAAACCAGAGGTGGTATTCAGCCGGTTCGGACCGGTTCGGGGGAACCGGTTGTGGAAATTTTGAGTAGTTTGGAGAACTGGCAAATACCGTCTCTGGTTGGCCCTCCCACCCCTGTCATTCCCTGCCCTATAGTCTCTTGTTTTTTAGCTCATCTGATTCACACAGCAGAGCGGATTGCCATGCCTCAGCTGAGCTTAAAAACAGCTCCGCTCACCAGCACTGACACCGAGGGCGCACGAAGTGCGCTCTCATAGAACTGGTAGGAAAAGATTTGGAATCCCACCACTGTTCTGAACAATGAAGGTACTAAGTTAGGACAGTCTTTTCACCAATCTGGGTCTCTCCTAAAAACATGGACTTCAGTTCTCAGAATTTCCAGCCAGTATGTCCACTGCTGAGAATTCTGGGACCTCAAGTCTATAATGCTTGGAAGATGCCTAGGATGAGGAAAACACAGTTATTTTATCCATTTATTAGATGTATGGGTCATCCGTCTCGTCTAGAAACAACTCTAGGTTAGAAGGCTTCATAGTAGTAAGCAGGACAGCTGAAAAGGTCTGGCCCCACCTTCCTTGGAATTCACTGGGGTTCACATAAGGAATGAAATGACTTTTCCATGGACACGTTACTGGTCAGAAACAACTTCAGTCCATTTCTGTGCCAACGTGCAGAAAGAAAAGGCCAACCTATTATAGACAGGATAGATTTTCACCATGGAGAAGCAGACCAAAGGATCTTTCCCCCTACATTTCCACTAATAAGGCATAATAAGGCATAGCATAGCTAAGCCACTCAGGCTGATGGTGACTATAAATAGGAATAAAATCTCCCTTGTATTGAACACGATGCTGGCGACTTTGTGAACAGCAGGTCCGTAACATTTTGTGAGCAACAGTTCATAAACGCCCCGCACTGCCATTTTCCAGGCCATTTTCTCAATTTCCAGTCACCCGAGGACTTTCCAATGAAGAGGTTGGGGATTGGAGCCAAGTTGACTGATGGAACTTCACCTCCCACTAAGGCAGAGTAGGCAACCTGAGAGACTCTTTTCTGTGATTCCCCACAGCCAACTAAGACCACAGCTGCCAAAAATGGTGGCAGCGTCCTAAAAATGTGTTGATGGAAAACACTCAACTGCAGCCTTAACCTAACCAAAAAAGTAAATGGGAAAAAAATCCAACTCCTACCAAAAAACAATGGCCCTGCCCATCCTGCACTATCATTTTATCCATTGTGCTCTCTAGCCATGGGAAAATGTTACTGTCATCCTGGCCATCCAAACGTTCTCCACACCTTCCATGGGCTTGAGCAACTAATTCCCTAACTGTGCACATCCTATCTGACCCCAACCTTGCTTGGTCTCTCTTTGAATAAATGTGCCATCCAAGACCCTTCTGCTGTTTTTTTTCCTAAACCACCACCACATACCCCATGTGCCCCATCCTGTTCCTGGCTGTGAGCCTCCACCGCAAGGGGATGATGAATTATTCAGGGCATCGGCGCCCCAAGAAAGAGGATCGGTTTCCATGGAAACCTCAGGCAGGCGCTGCCACGGCAACCTGTCAGCACCAGGGAGCGGGCTTCAATAGGGAGGGAACAAAGGGAACGCCATGGGGGGTGGGAGCAGTTGACTGGGAACCACAGGAGAGCAGAAGACAGGGAGGGAGAGGGAAACAGGCAGGGCAAGGAGGGGAGATGTGTGTGGGAGAAGGGACAGACGACCAGACAGACTGATTGGTAGAGGAATGGATGTGAGCCGAGACTGACTATGTAGGGTTGGAGGGAAGCAGAGAACAATAATTTAGAAAAATAAAAGTTTGCAGAAATCCTGTGCAAGGGAACTGGGCAGTATGGTGGGGCCACATTGCTTTGGGCCTGAGGTGATGGAGAAGGAAAAGGGCTGATGTACATAGCTGTGGGTAGCTGGGCAAAGGAAAGAGCTACAGGGATTTCAATACGAGCATCATGTGTGTGGAAAGGTTGGTAGAAATGGACATGTGGCCTGCCTCAAGTTGCCAAAGTCAGTCCAAGAATCTTTAAGGCAAGAAGCTGCAGCAAATGAGGAAGTCAAGATGGGTACATTTGGAAATCCTGCCGACATATGCCCCTCAGGGCCACATTAACAGGATCAGGGTGGGGCCACCAATCCATAGGTACACCTAGACCCACTGACAGTATCTCAGGAAATCCACAAGAAAGAGCAGGAAGAATTTGATTCACTTCCCAGTCTTAGGAAGAAAAACACGGTCTAATTATGGCAACGTATGGCATAAGGACCCATCCCGTAATGGCCTTTACAGTACACGTGATGAAAATATATAAAAAAACACATGTAGAAATAAAAACAAAAGGACAAATGATCGAATGAGAACTTAACAAACAAGGGGAGTTGTCTAACACATATTAGAGAACAATGAGTGCAAATGGAATGGCTCAAGATTTTATCGGTCAGAAATGGTGCATGCAGACCTAAATGGATGAAGAACACGGCACATGGAGTGTTCAATGGAAGCACATTAAAACAACTGGGCATGACCAAAGCTAATTCCTTGGAAATACCATGCCAATTCTCTGCATAGTCTTTTTCTGTACAGTCTTTCTCGAGGGAGACACATGAATTAAAAAAATGAAATGTTGGGAAGCAGAGAGGGTGATTGACAGGAATGTTTATACCTCAAGAGACAGATCTGGCTTAGGGAACATTTGCTTTTCAATCCTGTTTGCAACTGACTTTGGACTATTCTGGTTTGGGTAGGAACTGGTGCTCTGAGGACAGGGAATTTCACATCATCGTTGGCTCAAAAGAAGCTGATTGCTCCTCTCTAATTTCCTCCTCACACCAAAATCTACCCATACCTGTACTGGTAACTCTAGAGCAGTGTTTCTTAGCCTTGACAACATTAAGATGTGTGGACATCAACTCCCAGAATTCCTCAGCCAGAAGTTGAAGTCCACACATCTTCAAATTGTCAAAGCTGAGAAACACTGCTCTAGAATATTGCTAGTCCTCAACTTACAATCCTTCAGTCAATGTCCATTCAAAGTTACGGTGGTTCTGACTTACTGTTGGTCCTCACACATACAACTGTCACAGAATCCCCACAGTCATGTGATCAAAATTTGGGAACTTGGCAACTGGCATGTATTTACAGTGACTGCAATGCCCTGGGATCATGTGATCACTATTTGCAACCTTCCCAGCCAGCTTCTCATAAGCAAAGTCAATGGGGGAAGCCAGATTCACTGAACACCCATGACAAAACAATTGTAAAATTGGGTGTGAATCAGTTAACTGTTTTGTTTAACAAACACAAATCCTGGCCCCCAATTGGGGTCATATGTCAAGGACTACCTGTAACCTTGAATCAGATTATAGGTCTTACCTCTGTTTATCCACATGGGCTGGTTCTGGTGAAGATAGCCTCATCACATCTGTGATGCTACCTCAATTAACCTCTCGTGACGATTGGCATAGTGACTTCCCATTTAAGATCTACACCTAAACAAACTACAACCAAACTACCAACCGTTGTAATAATGTACTGTATTATCTTCAAGAAACTGCTATGCTGACAACAAAGCCTTCAGTCCTATGAGCCCCATTAAAGATATACACAGTTTTCTGAGTGTCCTTGGTGTTCTCTGAGCTTGGTTGTTTCTTGTGGACGTTTCATTAACCAAACTAGGTAACATCATCAGAGCTAGTCAAGCTAATCAGAGTAGCCCAGATGGTGGTACCTAGTTTGGGTGATGAAATATCTACAACCAACCACAGAGAGCACCAAGGATCCTGCATTGCTACAAATATTCTCCTTTATTGATATATATTTTATTCAAGCTGAACTTGAGTCCTGGAGACTACATGCCTACATTCACACACTTATCTTGGCTGTTGCATGGAAAGGTTTTGCCCTGCCCCTGCGGGGATCTTTTTCAGGTCTAGTCTAAAGCCAAGAATTTCCTAGTGGTCTCTTATCCGTACAAACCCACACTTAAACCTGCTTCGTGTTTAAAGTCCAGGGCTCTCTAAAACGTACTTCTCAACTTCCATCCCTTTTAGAGGACTACAGGTAGTCCTTGACTTACAACAGTTCATTTAGTGACCGTTAAAAGTTACAATGGCACTGAAAAATGTGACTTATGATCATTTTTCAACACTTACGACCTTTGCAACATCCCTGTGATCATGCGATCAAAATTCAGACGCTAGGCAACTGGTTCATACTTATGACTGTTGCTGTGTCCCAAGGTCACGTGATCCCCCTTTCGAGTCCTTCTGACAAGCAACGTCAATGGAGAAGCCAGACTCACTTAACAACCGGACTACTATTTTATCAACTGCAGTGATTCATTTAACAAGGGTGGCAAGAAAGGTTGTAAAATGGGGGCAAAACTCACTTAACAAATGTCTCATTTAACAACAGAAATGTTGGGCCCAATTGTGGCCGTATGTCAAGGACTACCTATAATTGTTAACGCTGCTGCTGCTTCTCCTCCTCTTCCTTCTCACATTAAAAGCATGCATTTTCCTTCAGCACATCTCTCTACATGGGAACCCTAGCAAATTGTTAACTGAGTCATTTTCATGTTTGGAGTCTCCAACCCTCCTCCACCATTTCCAGCGTTAAAGATGCTCTCCAACCTTTGCTTCCAATAGGTGCCCCAATGTCACTGTTCCAGGCCCACCCTTCTTCCACCTGTTTACCTTCTTGCTATATTGGGCCATTGCACCCTAGGAGAGCTCTCTGCCTCCCTTTCTTTCAGCTCATTCTCCCCCCCACCCACCCCAGATCCTCTAATCATGGTCTCGGGCAGTAAACCAAGTGCCCCATAACTCATTCGTCTTCTTCAAGCTCTTTGGAGGAGCCCAAGCATGACCGAGCTTTCACCAACTCTTCCAAAGAAACAAGAAGGTTGCAGAGTCTTACCAAACGAGGCTCATGTTGAAAGTTGGGTGAGAAAAGAAAAGACTTCTGTGTGATTATGCTCACAGTCTCTACCTCTCACATAGCTTGAAAAGCCTTAAATACTAACTTAGTCCTGCTATTTTCCTTTCCCCCTTGTGAACCTTCACACGCACAACCCTGCCCTCCTCACCAAGTCCAGTCCCAGGAATGCCACATCTCTACTTTGAAGGTTGCTTTGTCTTTCCATCCTTCTATGAACCTCTCCCCCTAAGAGCATCCTAGTTGCCTAGACGGACACCTTTTAAAACACCTTTCCAAGCCGCTTTGGTCTCCATTTACAGATGGGTCCCTTCCTGATCTGGTGGCCAGGAGGACTTGTGCCAAGACTGTCCAATATGTTCAAGCATCCCACTGCACACAGAACTACCTTGGTTGGTTATAAGGCACAACTAAGTCCTCCTCTCCCAATTTGATTTCTCCCACCTCCTTCCGTCGTTCCAGTGCAATTGTGGGGGGAACTTCCCTACGGCAACCGAGGGCCCTCTCCCCTCCCCTCCCCCTGCGGAAGCCCACCTGTCCCCCACCTGGGCGCTGGGGCAGGTGGGGCTCTGCTCACCTCGCTGTCGCGGTAGTCGAGACGCAGCTCGTAGTCGGGCAGGATGTCCCTCCGGTTGTTGACGTCGTCGAGGGCCATCTGGGCGGAAGGCAGGCAGGCTTGGCCCCCCGGCCAGCCGCCGGTCATGGGGAAAAGCGCCCCGATGTGCAGCCTCTTCTTGCCTGCGCCCAGCGGAGGAGAGAGCAAGAGCCAACCCGTCAGGACCAGCAAGGCCGCCTGGGGGCCCCCTCCGGGCCGCGGGCCGGGTAAGGCCATGGTGCCGGCCGGAGGTCAGGGGCGACGACGGCGAGGGCGCGCGGTGGTGGCTGCACTGCGCGGTGGCGGCGGCGGCAGCGGCAGCAAAGGCGCCGGAGCCGGCTCCTCCATGGCGCTGCCCGGCGTCGGTGCTGCAGTAAGCGAGGGAGCGAGCTGGCGGGCGGGCGGGTTGGCGAGCGAGCCAGCCAAGAGGAGGGGGAGGGTGAGGAGGGGGCGGGGGCTGATGTCAGCGCGGAGCCGGCGCGGAACGCCGCCGTCCAAGGGCGCGGGGGGAATTGCAATAAGCCCACCGCACCGCCTCGTCGCAGGGGCGGCGGACGGGCGAGGGAGCGAGGCGGCAAAGGGAACGCGCCGGCGATGGGAAAGAACGAAGAGGGGACGAAATGCACTGCCCCCCTCCCCCCCACACAGAGGGGTTGTTGGAGAAAAGCAACAAAAATGGGGGGGGCTAAGAAAAGAGCAGACGGCTGCTAGAAAGGGAGAGGGGCACCAAACGGTTAGGAGACCACCTGGGATGATGGGAGAAGCATGAAGAGCGATTTGGATGAGAAGTGCGGAGAAAGGGCAGAGATGATGGAGAAGGCAAAGGTGGAATGGAGCTAGGAACACTATGAAAGAGGTGTAACATACAGAATTCAAGTGAGATTGACCAGAGCCAGGAGAAACAGAGATGAGATTATAAACATACACATGTACTAACAAACAGAAACAGGGAAGGAAGGAAGGAAGAAAAAAGAAAGGCAGGAAAGAAAGAAAGAGAGAGAGAGAAAGAGAGAAAGAAAGAAAGAAAGAAAGAAAGAAAGAAAGAAAGAAAGAAAGAAAGAAAGAAAGAAAGTGATGGTGAAGTGGAAGAAGCCAAAGAAATGGTAGGCAGATTGGCCAAGTTTACCCAGCCAAATGTCTCCAAGAACTAATAGCTGGAATTGCCCAGCAGGCTAAAGTTTGGTGAAACTTTATTATTGGGAGCAGAGACAAGGGGGTTGAGGGGTTCTGTGAATGCAATCCAGAGTAGTATGAGAAACAAAAATTCAGCAGACAGATTAAGTCTGAATCAGAAAGAGTGAGAGGGGGAATAGACCAATAGGAGAAAGATGAAATGATGAAGGAAGAGATGTTTGGAATGTTTTGGAGATATGTGGAGAAAGAATAACAGAAGGACAAGAATAAGAATCAGGAAGTAAAGAGATGAAAGACAGAGCAAGATGGGATGTAGATTTGGAGTTTGTTGGAAAAAATATGGGGGAGGGGTGGCTAGATTAGGATGATGGAAAGCAGAAACCGATCAAAATGCAAAGGATTGTCAGGTACAAGTTGGAGAGTTGAAGGGACCTATGATAGAAGCTTGGATAAAGAAAAGCTATGCAGGGAGGGAAGTGATAGAGAAGTTGGAAGGATAATTAAAGAAGAAAAACATGTATTTAAAAAAAAGATGAAGAAATCAGAAAAGTTGGAGTAAAATACCAGGCTCTCCACTGTGACTAGCAGCATGCTTCCCTATTACTCATATTTGCTGGTGTGTTGGAAGATGGACTCTTGAAAAGGGGGCAGTTGAAGAATGAAGAAATTGTGATGATAAAAGGCTGAGCAGAAGACAAAGAGCAGAGAAAAGAGAGGGAACAGTCAGTAGAAAGATGAGGAAAGCATAGTGAGGTACGAGGGGAACGCTAGTAAAAATTAGATGTGGGGAAGGATGGAGAAACAACAGCTGAGGAGGAAGGTGGACTAATGAGAACAGATAAGAAGGAACAGAAATGCATCTAATGTCGGGAACACAGAAAGAGGAAAGTGACAGATGCAGTTAACAAGCAAGAGCCAGATAGAAAAGCAGATAAAAAAGAAAGACAATGCAGGATGGGAATCGAAGAGGTGGAGAAAAGAGGCAGTAAGGGGAAGCGAAGAGGCTTTACAAAGACACACAGCAAAACACAAAAAGACTGACAAAGAAAGGGTGGAGGCAAGGATGCAGATCAGGCAAAAAAGCAGTGGGATTTATCAAAACACACCAAAAGGGACGCAGGGAAGCCATTGAGTGACGGAGATAAAATTGAGGCAAGGATGCCGTGGAAATGATGAACAACTAGCAATTCACAGATCAGCAAATGATAGCCATCGAGAAAGCAGCAACGGGAGTCCCAGTCTGGCATGCAGAAAGAGCCCATCTACCGTATCAGAGCTACCAATTCTGGGCTGCATAAGTAAAGGTAAAAGTTCCCCTTGCACATATGTGCTAGTCGTTCCCGACTCTAGGGGGCGGTCCTCACCTCCGTTTCAAAGCCGAAGAGCCAGCACTGTCCGAAGATGTCTCCGTGGTCATGTGGCCGGCATGACTAAATGCCGAAGGTACACAGAATGCTGTTACCTTCCCACCAAAGGTGGTTCCTATTTTTCTACTTGCATTTTTACATGCTTTCGAACTGCTAGTTTGGCATAAGCTGGGACAAGTAACGGGAGCTCACTTCCGTTAAGCGGCACTAGGGATTTGAACCGCCGAAGTGCCGACCTTCCTGATCGACAAGGTCAGCGTCTTACCCACTGAGCCATCGCGTCCAGAAGTGTATAAATACTTAAGTGTGCATTAAACACATGACAGTGGAGTTACAACTTTTCCTAGTCCTTTGCTGTCACCATAGTGAGTGCCTGGATATTTGCAGCCCAGATCAGGTAGTCCTAATCTAGGTGGCCAGAAAAAGAAAAATCTTTTAGATTATCCTGTCGGGCAGATAAAAGGCATCAGAGGAAGTAAACTCAATTGTAGTGTATCCATTCTGCTCCACAGTTAGCAATGGAGAGAAGGTGGGTATTGGGCCTAGCATTGAGACTCTGGGAAGGCAGAATTCCTGGGTTTTCTGAAGTGGGGGGGGGGCGGGTAAATTGATTAGAATAGTGGTACTTGTGCTTTTTTTTTAAGGGGAGGGTTGCACTGTGAAGTCCTTGGCTCTTTTCCCAGCTCTGAGAAATGGGGAGGAGGTAGTGTATATCACCAATTCCTCTCCCTGCTGGTTGCTGACATTTCCCTGGCAAAGAGACACATGCGGAGGTGGCTGGAAAAGGAACGGAAACAAAAAGAAATAAAGGGCCTCCCTGCAGCCCCAATTTAGCATTCACCCCTGTAGGCTTCGTAAGAAAGGGTATGTGGAAAAGGAAAAACAACTGGAAAAGCAAAGGTTTGCAACCATGAAATGTAGCCCGTTCCATCCTGTGTCCAGCCTCCCTGTTGTAACTCCTTAGACTCTCATCATGGCTTCTTCCCTGTCTTAATTAAGGTCCATTCTGCCTCTGTTGGGCAATTAATATGATGTCTTGTGAGGAAAAAGGATTTGGAATTTGGGTTTCCAGGCTTTTGATAGGGAGGGTCAAATTATAATTCATATTATCTTCTGGAGGACCTCTTTCCAAAATGGTCAGGAGGCAAACACGTTCCTTTATAAAGGGAACACACACACACACACACACACACACACACACACACACCAAGCAGCCTGTTTCAGCTTCACAGAGCGAGGTGTTAAGGCAATAGATGGAATATTTGGCGATCGCATTTTCCTTGGCTATGGATCTTGTGAAAGGTATTGCCTAAGATGATAACAGAAGAAAAGTGCATGCGCAACATTATTAAGAATGCAGGGAGTCTGATGCGTATTGCGAACTGCATCAACAGAGGACTTATCAAAAGACATTTGCCAGCTGTTTCCTCATCCCTCCATTGAAACAGCTGGCCTTCAGCAGGAGCTACTCTGAGGGGCAGGGCTGGTGGATGGAGAATGTGACAGTTGCTAGGCAACCATATTCTACTGCCAGTGGTAGATTTGGGCCTGGCAACAGAAGCCTACTCTTGCAACCGGTTCTTGCAACCTGGTGCCCCCCAGATGTGACAAGATCTTAACTCTGCAAATTCCACCTTGGAGAGTACAAGAATATTGGAGCCTATTCTAAATTTTGCCTGTCATTTCTCTTCCCCAATAATGAAACTACTGCCATAGGGAATATTTTTTTCCTATGTTTAGGCTGTCATCTTCCAATTTGGACTGTAGCTATCAATGGCATGAGAGATGAGGCAAGGGGTGTTTTCCTACCTGATTCTTCCCTGTCTTAAGGTGAGTGGTGGGATTCAAATTTTTTTTTATTACCGGTTCTGTGGGCATGGCTTGGTGGGCGTGGCAGGGGAAGGATACTGCAAAATCCCCATTCCCTCCCCATCCCACTAACCTGCTTGCCAGCTCCGTTCTCCTGTGCAGGGCAACAAAAGAAGACTCAGCCGATCAGCTGGGACTCAGGAGGCAGTGAATAGATTTGGGGTGGGGCCAGACAGAAGTGGTATTTGCCAGTTCTCCAAACTACTCAAAATTTCCACTAGCGGTTCACCAGAACTGGTCCAAACCGGCTGAATACCACCTCTGCTTAAGGTCCATTCTTCCTGTGTTAGGAAATTAATGTGAAGTCTTGTGAGGAAAAAAGGGCATTAAGCCAGAGGTGGTATTCAGCAGGTTCTGACCAGTTCTGGAGAACCGGTAGCGAAAATTTTGAGTAGTTCAGAGAACTGGCAAATACCACCTCTGGCTGGCCCTTCCCCCATCTATTCTCTGCCTCCCGACTTCCAGCTGATCAGGAGGGAATGGGGATTTTGCAGTATCCTTCCCCTGCCATGTTCACCAAGCCATGCCCACCAAGCCACGCCCACAGAACCGATAGTAAAAAAAAAAATGAATTCTACCACTGCACTAAGCCCTAGAGGAATAGGGAGGAACTATGGCTGCCTCATCTCCAACAGCGATTGGGTGATTTAATGCATCTCATACTTGTGTTGCAACGTGACAACCCTAATATCTATTTAAAATTAAGTTCCTTCAAGTGGATGTGTGCATATTCCTGGCATATTCTTGGCAATCATATGGAAGAGCTGGGTTTGCCAGGTGATTTTTCATTCAAGTACTATCAGGCCCATCCTGCTTAGCTCTAAACCTAATCAAGGTTGGCCAACTGCTGCCATCTGCAAGAGACACCTGCCTGTAAAGAAAACCCAAGTCTGGCTCTTATACCAAATGCTTAGGGATGCTGAGGTAACGGAGGAAGCCATCCTACCTTCAGCATGTAGAACACCAAAAGAAAAAGGAAAAGTCACAGCAGTGTTAAGTTACGCCTCTGTGAAAAGCACTTGTGGTCCACCGTGTCCTTTAAAGTCCCAAGGGGAAATTACCTCATTGAATGATTTCAAAGTCTAATGCTTTTAAACAAGCTGCCCTGCAAATGATGAGGTCAACTTTTTTTGTCTGCCTGTCTAGCCAAGGCAGCATTCACATCCTAATCTGGTACTTTCCACATATGTGAGCCTCAAATTTATTAATTTATGAAATTTATTAGCCGCCCATCTTATATCCAATGACTGGGTGATTTACAGCATAATCCCCGATCTTTCATATTAGTTCATTGTCCAGGTCAATTTGCTTCTAGGTCAAAAATCTCACATTTCCATTTTACCATTTGAGATACTCGAAGTCCTTCAGGGACTTTGATATGGGCCAGTTTCCTAGTGTGGAGAACTGATGTGGGTCAATATACAGATTCAGTTTCATAGTGAGAGGACTTACTTTTTGCAATACCCCCGTCCTTGAGGCGAAGAAATTGCCTTATTCCTCAGAACTTAATGCCCTTATACTGGGTTCCAGAACTTAGGCACCTATATAGTTTTATTATTAATTTTTTAAGACACTAATCAGCTGAGATGTTTCCAAAGTCCACATTGGGAACAACCATGGACTCCTGCAAACCTGAATTTGAACCCAGTATTTGATGTGAGGAACCTGTGTGGGAATTACAATATGATGGCAGTGTACTACATAAAGATATTGCCTACACTGGTATTTTTGGATCTGAATGATTGGAGAATGGAACAAGCAGTGATACAGAAGTACTTTTAGACACCTGAGAAGCATCACATTTGTTACCAATAGATTTGCAAGGCCACAACAGAATAACAGAGTTGGAAGAGATCTTGGAGGTCTTCTAGTCCTGTGATGGTGAACCTATGGCACACATTCCCAAAGTGGCATACAAAGCCATGTCATTTGGCAGGTGTGGCGTCGCCCATTCCTCTTCCGGGTTTCTGGCACGCATGTGCACACGACGATCAGCTGGCCTTTGTGCATGCGGCAGCGCCGGAAACTGGAAGAACTGGACTTCCATTTTTCTGGCGTGAGCATGCGTGCCGGCCAGCTGATCGTGACACATGCATGTGCGCCAGGAACTGGAAGACTAGCTTGTCAGCCTGCATACGCAAGCTGGAACCTGGAAGTTCATTTTCTGGCGCGCGCATGCCCCCTGGGCAACTCCTCTTCTGGGTTTCACATGCGCGCTCCCTTTTCAGCACTCGGTGCCAAAAAGTTCACCATCCCTGTCTAGTCCAACCCCCTGCTCAAGCAGGAAACTACCGTTTCATACAAAAGTCAGCCTCCAGTCAATTTTTCTCAGATTAATCCCTTGCCTGGCTGCAAGACATGTAATCATCCATGCCATTAGGCACCAGATACAGCTTCTGTTTCTCCACACACTGGCTGGCAGCTGTAAGGAACATGAATAGGGTAGTGGAGAACCACAACTTGATGGCAAATTCCACAGGATGCATAGCCTTATAATTTATGGACCAGCCTGGGATTATTCACTTCTGGGGAATGGTTTTGGCAGCATGCCTAGGTAGCAAGTATTACAAATGTACAGACCAAAGGTTTCAGCAATCTAGCAACTGATAGAAAAAGAGAGGTAGAGTTAGGAAGCGGGTACTTAGTATAAAAGCATACTAAAAATTTGAGAAGAACATTTGTTATCACCTTAGAAAAACTCAAGGTAACAGAGAGGCCGGGGGTTCTTTTGTATTATTTTGACAGCGGTCCCATGAGCTGGGTTGAGTGGAGAGAGAGAGACTTGTCCTAAAGATACCCATTGAACTTCATGATTTAGTAAAGATATTTGACATCTCTTGCTTTACATCCACAGGTAATGACAGGTTGTTGTTTTTTACCACAGATACAATAAAGCGTAGAAAAAGACATGCAGCCATCATCAACCATTTCCCAATCTAGACTTGGCATTTGCAAAAAAAGAAATAAGATGTAAGTAGGGCCCCCAAATATAGTTGGCGGGTGGGTGTGATAAGGAAGTTAAAAAATCTATCTGCAAGTCACACTGAACTAGTGTGGTAGATCATGGTCCACAATCTTCACTGAAGAAGACTTCACCTTATAGTAGATTGATTTTGACTGATGATAACAGCAGCAGCAACAACAATAATAATATAATTTTTTTCCCGATTTAATTTAAGCCCCACTGCACTATTATTCAACTACTAATATGTGATTCTCTTAGAGGAGTGTGCATGCACCAAGTTTTCCCTCATATGTTTTTAAGCTATCAGCAGAGAAGTCCCTAATTACATTTTTGCTTCACTTATTCAGTTGGCCTCAGATGAACCTACATCTCCTCAGCTTAAGTGTTAATAACATGAGGATGGAGACTGTGGCTTCCTTACGCAAAGCACCTCTAATACCTCAAATCTACTATCAAAATGCAAACCTGAATGATATGTCCCATTCTATGTCTTTTAGACAAGGGTTCATGACCCCTAAATTAGGTAGCTAAATAAATCAAACATGGGGAAAAATTCTTTAAAGACGAAAGAAATGACAGACGAAGCAGGAGGGAACCCTTTACGTGCAGGACCAGCAATTGAAATTCTATGTAGATCAAGGCAAGATGCTATAAAATATGAATAAATATGAATAAAGATGTAGCTCCTAATTTGTGCATAACACATAACTGGCTGAAGGAAAGGCTTGTAGCCTGGAGACAGAGCAACGCTTTGCCCATTAAAAAAATCTTCAGTGCAAGGAAGGCTCAGAATGAGGGAGAACAGCAGCCTTGTTAGTGAAGATGGTTCTCACCTACACGCAGGAATCTTCTGATCTGGAATAAGAGTTTACAGCAATGCACCCTTAGATGCCAATCAAGTGTGGAAAAGCCGACTCTTAAATTCCAGAACTTTTGTCTTCCTAGAAAATGCATCTCTGCACACCTTTTTATTCAAACCATATTCAGTGCTGCATGGCTCCCAGTAATTTTTTTTTTCACCACAGAGAGCTAATACTAATTTTCCACCCTGATGCCCACCGCCAATGTTGAACCTCAATTCTCATAATCCCCAACCAATATCACCAAAGCTGCAGAGCCGAGAAGGCAAGCTTTAAAAATAGAAAGTTCTATGTTCAGCTTCTGATATTTTCCATCACAAGAAAGACTGAAAAGGTCCAATTCTGCCTGAGACTTTGAAAAAAAAAATCTCTTCCAAGGAAATGAGACAAAAGTGGCAAAAACAGGATCCCATAATCCAGTGTCCCCAGTGCCTCCCAGCTCATGACTCACATTAAGAAGAAGAACAAGTAGTCTCCCAAGACATCTCCTGGCCACTGAGGGGAGGCCTCCAAGCATTACCCATCAGGGAGCCAAGCTGAAGAATTTCAACCTGGGTTTGAAGGGGGATCTCCCTTTTGAAAGCTTTAAAAAATAAGATCTGGATGGAAAAAGAGAGAAAGAGAGAAGGAAATGGCCTCCCAGCAACACACTTGACTAAGAGACAAAATGCGCAGGCAGAAAGATCCCTGCAGAGGGTCTGACCACAAGGTTGCAGTAGAAAGAATCCATCATCAAGACTTCGGGGCACATGTGCCCCCTTTATGGACAAAGCCCATAAAGCGAGAGCGGAGATGCATTAAAAGCACAAGAAAGAGTATCTGTATCTCTTCTTCTGAATGCTAAAAGCAACCCAAAGAAAGCAGGTCATTCCTTTTCAGCCTATTGCCGCTTCCAGAGTTGCTGTAGGAATGCAAAAGAAGTTGCAAGACTCTTAGGGGCCTGAAGGACAGCGTAGATCAAATGGAGAATCCTGGTCTCTTTGAATTGTCGGAGTTGGAGTCTGGGAGGTGCAACTTTACAGGGAATCTGGTTCTCTTTGATTAGTTAAGCCCAGCGGTGGGTCTCACTTATTTTTTCCACCAGTTCCCCACGCGCATGTTTGCTTCATGCGTGTGTGCACCTTCTGCGCATGTGCCTGGCCTTCCATGCATGCGCTTTGCTCATGCATGTGCCTTCTGCGCATGTGCCTGCCTCACAAACGTGGCTAAATAGGATGGCATAGAGCCGGGGTGGGTGGGCAGGGGTGGGCGATCTCTGCTACTGGTTTGCCCGAACTGGTCCGAATCAGTCCGAACCGACTGAATACCACCTCTGGTTAGGCCTATGGGATTCTTGTTGTGCCACATAAGTTTTGAAAGGTTTCATTTTATTCCCCATAATAACATGGAATTAACAAGAAAATGCACATCAACAACAAACAAAAAAAACTACTAGGGGAAATGATCCAAAGGTATGGGGTTATATCTTTGACTCTTCACCCAGGCCTTTGATGAGGTGGGTTGAGACCTCTAGCCTCATTGCACGTACCATCTTTTATCTTTATATTTGATTGACTTCTTTGTTCGATTGCTATAAGCTGCCCAGAATTGTTCGGAATCAGGCATACAAGTTTAATGATTATTATTGTTGTTGATCGCAGAGTCAGCCTGACCTTTAGACGAGAGCCAGCATTTTTATCCATCTATCAAGTCCTGCCCAAGGACCCGCAATAGACAGATGTTGTTGTTTGAGGGTGTTAATGATATTGTCAATTCAACCTGTTTTCTACCCACTAATTCAAAGGAGGCTGTTGAGTTTTGGTTTTGGCATGAATGAGGGTGAACAAATTGAAGTACAAGATAGAAGTACATTATGTGAAGAAATGTGCTAATTTGATAGAGAAAAGTTCTTTAAAAAAAAAAAAAATTGGATAGTGTGGCAAGAACATCAATTGCTCCTATTGCCAATTTCTTCCAAAACCCATGTTGACCTGCCTACTTATCATCCATATTTGCCATGTATCTCTTGACACTCTACTAACCTGCTTGTTGTGCCAGCAGAGCTGGCAGCAGATTCAGACAGTGAGGAGGTTGGGGAGGAATTTGGGCCAGTTCTGGAGTCTGGGGAAGGCTCTGATGAGGGCTCTGTGTCAGAGGCAGAGATAGAGCCAGTCCAACATTTCCCAGCCTTTGGAGGCTGATATGATTGAGGAGGAAGAACAGCTGGGGCCTGTTCCAGATGCACGTACGTGCAGAACAGTTAGGAGAGGTGAACAACGGAGGACAAAAAATCGACTTGGGAGGCAAAGCAGGGGTGAGTTGATGCCAGCATTACTGCCAGAAATCAAGACACCCTTCTTCCATGTTAACAGTGTAGCTGTCAAAGAATAAGCTTAACAATTGTGATCAGGATCTCAGAGAGAACAAAGCCTTGCCACCTATTAACATCAGCTGGAACAGGCTACCAGGGTTGCAAACCTTCAAGAAATATGCAAGACAAGCCCAATATTCATGAATACAAAGGAATGAAGGTGAGCTGTGTAGACATGTGAGAACAAGGATGGTAGGCAAAATAGAAATTGACTTACCTGATCCAGACCGGGAAACAGGAGGACGCCACACTGCATAGAAACAGGGAGAGAAAGAGATTACACCCAAGAAGGATCTGGGGAAGTATTTTCACCTCTTCCCAAAGAGTATGCCAGTACAATGTATCACAAGAATCTACTCTCTTACATGCCAAATTAAATGATTTGTAAGTGACTGCTGGTGGTAGATTATTTTATTTAACCAATTCCACCAATGAAGCTGCTTAATAACATTAGGGATCCCTAAAACTTATTCTAAGTATTTCAACAGCCAAGTAAGTACCAATTCCAACTGATAAATGGGATTTGGGTTGCAAATATGTATATACAGGTAGTCCTGGACCTATGGCCAGAACCTCCGTCAGTAAGTGATGTGATTGTTAAGTGAGTCATCTAATTTTTCAACCTTTTTTTGCCATGCTAGTTCCTCCATTGAATTTGCTTTTTGGAAGCCAACAAGGAAGATCACAAATGGTAGTCATGTGACCCCAGGATGCAATACAATACAATACAATAGCAGAGTTGGAAGGGACCTTGAAGGTTTTCTAGTCCAACCCCCTGCCTAGGCAGGAAACCCTATACTGTTCCAGACAAATGGCTATCCAACGTCTTCTTAAAGACTTCCAGTGTTGGGGCATTCACAACTTCTGGATGCAAGTTCTTCCACTGATTAATTATTCTAATTGTTAGGAAATTTCTCCTTAGTTCTAAGTTGCTTCTCTCCTTGATTAGTTTCCACCCATTGCTTCTTGTTCTACCCTCAGGTGCCTTTGAGAATAGTTTGACTCCCTCTTCTTTGTGGCAGCCCCTGAGATATTGGAAGACTGCTATCATGTCTCCCCTAGTCCTTTTCATTAAACTAGACATACCCAGTTCCTGCAACCGTTCTTCATATGTTTTAGTCTCCAGTCCCCTAATCATCTTTGTTGCTCTTCTCTGCACTCTTTCTAGAGTCTCTACATCTTTTCTACATTGTGGTGATCAAAACTGAACGCAGCATTCCAAGTGTGGCCTTACCAAGGCAATATAAAGTGGTATTAACACTTCACGTGATCTTGATTCTATCCCTCTGTTTATGCAGCCTAGAACTGTGTTGTTTTTTGGCAGCTGCTGCACACTGCTGGCTCATATTTAAATGGTTGTCCACTAGGACTCCAAGATCCCTTTCACAGTTACTCCTATTGAGCAAGGTACTACCTATACTGTACCTGTGCATTTTGTTTTTCTTGCCTAAATGTAGAACCTTATTCTTTTTCACCATTGAATTTCATTTATTAGATAATGCCCAATGTTCAAGTTTATCAACATCCTTCTGTATCTTAAGCCTGTCTTCTGGAGTGTTGGCTATTCCTGCCATCTTGGTGTCATCTGCAAATTTGATGAGTTCCCCATTTATTCCCTCATCCAAATCATTGATGAAGATGTTAAAGACTACTGTGCCTAAAACAGAGCCTTGGGGTACTCCACTGCATACTTCCCTCCATGTAGATGCAACTCCATTGAGGACTACACGTTGAGTGCGGTTGGTCAGCCAATTATGAATCCATCTGGTGGTGATGCTGTCCAACCCACATTCTTCTAACTTTATCTAGTAGTAGGTTATGGTCTACCTTATCAAATGCCTTACTGAAGTCCAAGTAAACTATATCGATGGCATTCCTCTGGTCCACTATGCTGCAACCATCATATGTACATGCTGGTTACCGAGCGCCCAAATTTTAATCATGTGATCCCAGAGACATTCCAATGGTTATAAATGTGAGGCCTGCTTGTAAATCACTTTTTTCAATATCAGTGTAACTTTGAACAATAATTTAAAAAGGGACATAAATCAAGAAGTTTCTGTATAGCCAATGGCAGCAAAAAGACACACAGTGTCTTTATAATGTTGCTATCATCTAATGGTCACCTGGATTTTTGCAACCCAGATCTGATAATCCTGTTGGTTTTCCTGGATAGGTCTGTTTCAATTTGGATTTGAACCTGGATGGTTTGGGATGACTGAACTTGGCCTTCCCTGTTTTGGAAGTTAAAACCCACCCCTCTCCTAGAGAAATAAAATATTTTGGGAAATTCAGCTCCCCCCACCTTTGTCAATGAGCCATTAAGGTCTGAGCCAGTCTACTCTACATAACAAAGGTAGGATTAACCCTCTACCTATCTCACCACAGGGCACCTGGGAAGAAGCCATGCTCATCTAAACTTGGGCTCAAAACACAGCCTAGAGAGTTGCCCCTGCATGTCCTCATGGGAGTCTGACAACCAATCAGAATACAAGCTCAAGATCAAGGGCCAGAGAGGACATAAAACCAGGGACTTTCAGCATCTCTGCCCCCTTTTTCTTCTTCACCCAACATCTTAAAATATGTGATCCCCCTTTTTCTGCTCAGGAACTCAAGCCATGTACTCCTGTTTATCATTACACCATCTTTCCAAGTGGCCTCCATGTTTCCAGTGTCTTTTTCCTTTCCCCTTTTCCCTTAACACCTGATTAGTAACTCTGTATAGTTATTCTGTTATAACTGAGGCAAATTTTTAAATGTATTTTTGTCTCTCTTGCATATTAATATATATGTTTTTTGATTAACTGTCTCATTACTCTTTTTAAACCTGATTGTAAAGCACTTTGATATATTTTACGGAGAGAGGCAGATAAATGCATTTCATCATTTATCATCCTCAGTATGGTTAGCCTTGAAAAAAGCCTTCCATTGAAGCCCAGAGGGGGGGCGTGTATGAGTTTACCTCAGACTGAGTGCTTAAAGCAGAGGTATCAGACTGATGGCCTGCAGGCCAGGTGCGTCACCCGCAGGCCACGCCCACCTCAGCTCCACAAAGGCAAAAAACGTCAGGATACATCAGATGATGCAATTGAGTTTGACACCTGTGGCTTAAAGGAAAATATAAAGGAGTGCATGTACATAGATGTATATGTGCTATACAGGAATGTAAGGAATCAGTGAGTTTGAAGGCATGCAGAGATGAGAAGTTAGGGGCAGTTCTGCTCCCTGATTCCACCTGCTTGTTAAGGGTATGCAATGTATCCTGTCAAGTTAGCAGTATGAAGCCCACAAGCTTAAAATAAGGTTCCCCACTCTATCTTCCTTCTTTTAGACCAGAGGTGTCCAATCTTGGCAACTTTAAGACTTGTGGACTTCAACTCCCAGAATTCTGGGAGTTGAAGTCCACAGGTCTTAAAATTGCTAAGTTTGGACACTCCCGTTTTAGACCTTTGGGAGAGGTCCAATGGATACAGAAGGCTTTTAATTGATTGCTTTCTTGGCTGTGTTTATTTTAGAGATTATGTTTCCTCCCCAGCCAATGCTTTCTTGGATGCTAATAGATCCAACTGTAATTTTGAATTGCATATATTTCATTTGTTGCATGGTGCACTCCAAGTCACTCTGAATTCATGCTCCAAGAAAGGCAGTATGGAAACAGTTTAAATAAACGAGAAGGCAATTCTAGGGTCTGTCGCAAACCTATTTTATTCCGACTGATTTTTGCCATCCAGTGCTATCACTAGTTGGGGTGCTGGAGTGCTGTCATTCAGTTTGCCAGGAAATTGCCCCGTTTCCCCTAAAATAAGACCTCCCCAGATAATAAGCCCAATCGGGCTTTTGAGCGCTTGTGCTAAAATAAGCCCTCCCTGAAAATATTGCAACACAGCACCAGCCATGAGGTGACCACACTCGCCGCCTCCTACACCTCAAAAATAATAAGACCTCCCCGAAAATAAGCCCAACTGCTTATTTCGGGGGTCCAAGGAAAATAAGATGCTTATTTTCAGGGAAACATGGCAGTAACCATCATGAACTGATGTGAAGTTCTAAGGATAATATTCCAATGCAAAGAAAACTAGGGTATAGAACTCACCACCACCACCACCAAATATGACTACCGCAAACTCTAAATCAGTGTTTTTCAAACTTGGCAGCCTTGAAATGTGTTAAGACAGGGGTGTCAAACTCACGCTGTCACGGCTGCATCATGTGACGTATCAGGACTTTTTCCCCCTTCGCTAAACTGGGCATGGCCAGCGTGTGACGCATCCAGCCTGCGGTCTGGGAGTTTGACAGCCCTGTGTTAAGATTTCTAAACATGACAAGTTTGGGGGGAAAAACACTGATCTAAGTCCATCTATCACAAAATGCATTTTTTCTCCCAGAATTTCTGAAGTTAACAACCTTGAATAGCATTCCCCACCCCCAGCCCAAACCTTCTGTTCCAAATCAACCTTCCCTGTGTCTACGGTTGGTTCCCCAGCTCTGCTCTCCTGCCTTATGACTTACACTCGCAAACAGGTTTGGCGGAGCTCCAGCGGCCCACCTTGGTGCAATTGCTGCGGGGACTGCCCAGTAGGTAAAAGCCAGGATTGCAGCGATATTCCACCCACGTGCCTTCAACAGGCACCCGTTCAATTGCTCGGACACTGACTTGCCCATTCTCCAGGTTCAAGTGCATCTTGGGACAAGTGCGTACTGTAGAAAAAGAAGACTTCATTTCAGAAACAACATCCCCCAATAATTATTGTACATAGCTTGGCATTGCTACATGAACCAACTAGGTCTTCATGCTGTATAAGTCTGTGGCTACCTGGACATAGAGTTAATGTATCTTTGGGACAGGAATTTGACTGTTCGGTAGCGTTTGTTCCATTGTCATGATTTTCCAAATGTGGCAACTTGCCACAGCCAACTCGCTGTGGGCAACTCGCTACACTCAACTCACTGCAGGTCAACTCACGATGGCCAACTCATAGGGGCACATCTTGCTGTGAGACAATTTAACAATTCTATTTAGTTATTTAAAGTTAATAAAAATATTTTGATTTTTGCCATTCACATTTCATTCTGTCCCGCCTTTTGTACCCTTTCTTTAATGATTCTATGCCACTATTTCTTTGTTACTAGTGTAATACTTGTCCTGCAACGAGTTGGCCATGGCAAGTTAGCCATTGTGAGTTGGCCGTGGCAAGTTAGCCATTCTGAGTTGGCCATGGGAAGTTAGCCATTGTGAGTTGGCCGTGGCAAGTTGACTGTGGCGAATTGTCACAGACCCACTTAAGACGTGGCTTTGGGGAGTGGGTAATTCTGGAAGTTGAAGTCCACACACCTTGAAGTTGCCAAGGTTGGGAAACCCTGAATTAAGTCTTATGTTAGACTACTCATACTTTCAAAGCTGATTTCAAGCATCTTCTGCAAAATTCCTTTGTGCACTGTCACCTTTCTTGATGAGTCCAAACTTAATGGGCACAATCTACAAGCAAACTTAAATTAGCACTGTAAACTCCCCACACTTATATGGGTTTTCTGGAACTTCCTAAGAAATTTAAAGTGACCATTTTATAGCTGCCTGGCACCTGATGCCAGAACTTCCTCATGGATTAGGCTCTAACTGCATGAATGCTTTCATGATGAAATAAGGTGAAACTGAAAAAGTAAGAATAAAGCTGCAAGGTTGGTTTTTTTTCTTTAAAAAAACCCACCACCTTGACTAGCAGGATGAAGTTAGTTGCACAAAATATTTGGAGACCAGGAAATTAGCTAAATGAAATAAGTAGAAATATGTCCAATGTGGCAGATGTAGCTAATCTAGAACAGGGGCGTCAAACTCGATTTCATTGAGGGCCCCATCAAGGTTGTTTTTGACCTTGGGGGGGCAGGGTGGGTGTGGCTAGCTCAATGTCAGGGGGTGCCTATGGTGGCCTGAGCACTCTGCCAGCAAAACGGGCTCCCGAGTTGTGTTTTCATATGTGACAGCCTCCTGCAATCCTTTGCCAGTGAAAACGGAGGAGCTCCGTTTTCACTAGCAGAGACACCATCGGCTGGTCAATTGCTGTTTCCAGGGCGGCCCCGCGGGTCAGATCTAAGCACTCCACAAGCCAGATCTGGGCCGCAAGCATTGAGTTTGACACCCTTAATCTAGAAACTTTGAACTGCACTGAAAATTAGTTGTTTTTACCTTCCACTGTTCCCCAAGGCCTGCTGCTTTCAGCCCAAGAAAAGACAGTTTCCATCACCACCAGAAAGTTTCACACCCACCCACCACCCACTTTGAGCACCACAACAGTAAGTGTTTTCTCGGACACCAGGTAGAACTCACAGCAGCGGCTTTCGACATCACTGTCCGTCCAGGTTCCATTAGGGAGGCATTTTCGTACTTTGGGCCCCACAATTTCCCTCTCCGGACGGCAGACATATTCAATCTCATAGTCGAAAGGAAGGAAGTGGGCAGTCTTCACCTGTTCACGGGTCAGGCCTCTGTAGCGTATACCACCGTCCCAAGGAGGGAAGATGAGTTTGCAACCTGGATGAGAAGGTAAAGCCAAAAGATCCGTTCAAAAAAAAGAAGCAACATTGTGTGCCTGAAAAAAACATTTTTTTGACCTGAGCACCAGAGCTGTGTAGGAGTTTGGATCTGGGACATCAACTGAGAGATCTCAATCAGCTACAAAGCTTATGACTGGGAGGCCTGGAGGTAATTACTGTGCTGGCTTTCGCTTTCAACCTACACTTCACAAGAGAACTATGATGGTAAAAAGGTGTGCCCGTTTACACCTGTGGATTATTTCCTTTTTGGAGGAAGCCCAAGAAATGAGTTCATCCTTGAATATTAATTTAAGAAGTCACTGAGGCACTTCAGATCGACTAATCCTCCCTTGGCTCCAAACAGCCATCTTAAAAGCTGGATTTTGTCTTTCTTCATTCCAACTATCACAGAGGTTTTCCTAGTGCCGAGATGGCGAGTGCCAGAGGTAGCACGCAGCGCCCTCGCTGTGGGCACGCACACTGTCACAAGGAACTCTTCTGGTTTCCAGTACACACATGCATGCCAACCAGCTGGTCTTCGCAGATGCTGGAGCGCCTGAAAATGCCCCCCAAAACAGCCAAAAAACCAGGCCATTTTCCAGGGTGCTTTGGGGGGTATTTTGGGCTGTATTCAGGCCATTTTGGAGGCATTTTTCAGGCTGTTTTCAGGCCATTTTTCGGGCCGTTTCCAGCCCCCCAAATGGCCTGAAAATGGCCAAAAAATTGCCAAAAAACAGGCATGTGCATGCCAGCCAGCTGGTCTTTGGGTTTCCAGACCTCTGGCGCTCCGGCTCATGCACACACATCCACATGCATTCTGGTTTGGGCACCATCACTGTTCTAGTGCAATAGTAACAATAAAAAAAAAGGTTCTTCCGGGTCAAATTCAGCTTTGGGTGACTCCAGGAAAACACATCAGTGCAGCCTTCTCGATAGCATGCAGAAACAATATGCCATTGTTTTGTCCAACTTGACAATCTAGGGCAGTGATGGCTAACCTTTTTGTCGTCACATGCCCACACCCACAATGCAATGTGGGCCTGGTTCCCTTGTGCATGCGCACACATACACCCCCCGCTCCTCCCGCCCATGCATGCACCCCACCCCCTACACATGCCAGTGACCCTCCTGCGCTTTCACACACACACACGCACCCCGTTTTGGGCCTAGCAGGCCTCCGTGGGACCAAAAACGTACACTGCACCCCCCTGTGCTCACTTGCCCCCTGTGCACGTGTTCATGACCCCTTGCCTCCCCCGCACATATGCATGTGAAGCAGAGACCCCCCAAATCAGCTGGCTGGTGGGAGCCGTGTGCGTGTGCGCATGCATGATAGAGCTGAGCTGGGCGACATCATGGATCTAGGGGGATTCCTGACTGTCTTCCATTCAAGTCCTAACCATGTAGTCCAAGGAGAATTAAGTGCCGCAGTCTGCCATACACACATAAGAGCACAGTGGTTAGAAGGCAGTATTGCAGACTAATTCTGCCGACTGCCTGCAGTTCAATCCTGACCGTCTCAAGATTGGCTCAGCCTTTCATCCATCCGAGGTGGGTAAAATGAGGACCCAGATTATTGGGAGCAATAGGCTGACTCTGTAAACCACTTAGAGAGGGTTGTAAAGCACTGTAAAGTAGAATATAAGTCTAAGTGCTATTGCTATTATTTATTCACTTGCTTATTAATCTTAATTTTCATGCAGGAGCTCAACATATAATGCACTCTCCTTCCTCCGCAACCACCCAGTGAAGCAGATGGGCTCAAGCAAGCATGACTGGACCAGTGAGCATTTATGCCGACCAGTCCACCCACCTTATGAGTCCACCACCACAACCCCCTTACAGAGCCCAAGTTAAATGCAGTCCAGAGATACGATGTGCTAATGTAGTTTTATGCTATATTTTTCATGTGTTTCCTGCTTCAGGGTGGAGGGAAACTGAAATTTTTCCATCTCATTGAAAAAGACTGTCGGATTTTTGAAAAGGGATTTGGGAGGGACTGTCGCCAAATGATGCACGACGAGATATGCTGAATCATATAGTTGGAAAAAGCAACAGAAGCAGGCAGATCAAACAAGAATGAAAGTGCAGCGGTGATCACTATCTTATTAACCAGTGGCAATTCTGCCATAAAACAGCTGCTGCCTGATAATAACTGTTATCAGGTATTTCCTTCTTAATTCACTGTTTACAATTCTTTTTTCAACCCCCCCACCCCCTCTCAGTAATCTGTGACTCAAGATAAACCTTCAGAAACAAAACCCATGATGTTTACCTTGTAATATATGTGTTTGTTTGAAAATGCCACAAGATACATATGCCACAAGTATCTCTCCTTCCTTAATCCCATCTAAATGAAGACTCGGTGATTTCCAGTTCATGAAAAGCTTCCACCCTGCCCTGTCACCTTTTTCAATTAACATACAGCCCCACACACTTTCTCAAACTTTGGGGTATTGTGACCCCCAAAAACAATTCATCAATTTGTGGGACACCTCCCCCTCCAAAAAAATTAATTATTTCATTGGAGTTAAAGGTAAAGGTTCCCCTTGCACATGCGTGCTAGTCGTTCCCGACTCTAGGGGGCGGTGCTCATCTCTGTTACAAAGCCAAAGAGCCAGTGCTGTCCGAAGATGTCTCTGTGGTCATATGGCCGGCATGACTAAATATCAAAGGCGCACGGAATGCGGTTACCTTCCTACCAAAAGTGGTTCCTATTTTTCTACTTGCATTTTTACATGCTTTCGAACTGCTAGGTTGGCAGAAGCTGGGACAAGTAACGGGAGGTCACTCCATTATGCGGCGCTAGGGATTCGACCTGCCGACCTGCCAACCTATCTGATCGACAAGCTCAGCGTCTTAGCCACTGAGTCACTACGTCCCTTCATTGGAGTTAGGGTTGGACAAAAAAATACAACTGCACTCCCCTTAATAATTAGGTTTAATTATTTATTCAATTTACATAGCTGCATATCTCACATACATGACTCTGGGGTGCGCAGAATCAACCAATAAACTAAAACAAATAAACATCCAAAACAAATAAAACCATTAAAAACAATGAAGCTAATCTGCAGGAAAGTACAATCCATACATTGGAAACAGTGACAACCATTTTGTAGGCTTCCTACCTCTGCTGGATCTTCAGGCCTGCTGACAAAACCGAGCTTTCTGGAAGATTACTAAAGCCAGGGCTAATTTAAACTCAGGAGGAATGATATTCCAAAGACAGATCCGATGCCATTGAGGGCTTTATGGGTCACTAGCTGATAACCTAGCGCTGCCCGGGTATTTATTTATCCCAACCCTCCTTCCATTTTATAATTTATAATGTTGGATTTTTCCCTTTACCAGATAGAGACGCCTTGTGGAGTACTGTGAAGCTGTTACCATGGCAACTCCACAGTGCTGTACAGTAGAAGCCATTTTAAGGCACAACAGGCTCTTAACCGAACACCCCCCCCCAAGGGTGTTAGGGGTATCTTACCCCCACATTATTTGTTTCCAGAGATTAAGTCATCTGTGTACCAAGTTTGGGTGAAATTGCTCGAGGCGTTCCAGAGTTATGCTGGAACACACCCACACACAGAGAGCTATTTATACATATATAGGTTAGCAACACCCTGAATTGAACCCAGAACCAAACTGACAGCCAATGCAGTTCTGTGAGCAGAGGTATCCCGTGGGCTGATCTTGGAGTGCACATAAACTTCTGGAAGCTACTGCGGGTCTGGAAAAAATATCAATACAAACTAAATAATAAGATACCCATGTGGACAATTCCTAGACATGCATAGAAAACATAAAAATAGTACAAAAACAGGATGTAATTACATACAGACAGCTTCTCACCTTAGAAAGAGGTGTATACAATTAAAACCCTTGAATGTACTAAAAGAGGAAAAGGCAATTCAAATATGGTTTCAGTATGGCCAGTTACAGGCCAGATGGAAAAAAGATCAAAAATAGGTTTTATGCAAAATGAGGATAATTTACTAAAACAAATTAGGGATCAAAGTCCAATGCATATAAAGAGACTATATATGCATTAATAGAAATGGATTTGGAAACAGAATTAGTTAAAGACTGTATGATAAAGTGGGCACAAAATTTTGAAGAACCAATAATGTTGGATACATGGGAAAAGATTTGGGTAAGAAATGTAAAATTTACACAAGCCCAAATTTGAGAGAAAACTTTTATAGATGTTTTATAGATGGCATTTAGATCCTAAAAAACTGGCCTCTATGTATCCGAATTTACAACCTAAATGTTGGAGATGTGATTGTCTCGATGCTACATACTATCATATATGGTGGACTTGTAAAAAGGTAAAAGCATTTTGGATAAAAATATGGTGGATTATGCAACATGTTCTTAAAAAAAGGATAAAGTTTACCCCTCAGTTATTCTTGTTAGGTATAATTACTGATTGTACTGTTATAGAGACTAACTTGATTTTGCATTTAATAACAGCAGCAAGACTGTTGGTGGCGCAATACTGGAAGAAGGAAGATCTGCCTACTATTCAAGAATGGACATTAAAATTAACAAACCTAACAGAGATGGCTAAAATATCAGCATATCTCAAGGACCACTCAAATGAGAGATATAAACTGGAGTGGAGAAGATGGATTGACTATACTCAAAATAAATATGGGACTAAGAAATTCCAGATAGTTTATGACTGAAGAAACAATTGTCCTATATGTAACCGGTTTGTCTTCCCCTCCCCTTGAATTGTGAGCCGCCCTGAGTCCCCTTGGGGAAAAGGGCGGCATACAAATATTAATAAATACAAAAATACAAATACAAATACAAACAAGGAATGATATAATCTGTTTAGAGCTAGCCTAGCAAGAGGAGTTAAAGCTCAAATGAAAGATGATACTAACTTTTTTTAAAGTTTATCTTAGAATATCTTTGTTAAAGATTATACCCTGTATTGGTTCTGGGAAGTCGGGGGTGTGTGGGTAGGGGTTGGGGGGGGGTTGGGGGGAGAGGGAGGTAAATATTTGTAAAAGTTTTTTTTTTTTTTAATTCAATTAAAAAAAAATTTTCTGGAAGCTCCAGTTGGTTCAAAATGAAGCGGCCTGCATGATTTTGTGCTGACCTCGGGATCACCTCTCTTGTGGGGGCTGCATTGGATGCCAATTTGCTTCCATGACCCATGTGCAATTCAAGTGCTGGCTGTCACTTTTAAAGCCCTTCATGGTTTGGCGCCAGGTTACCTGAGGGACCATCTATTCTCAGTCACATTCACCTGACCACTAGAGGGGGAGGCAAAGAATGTTGTGGGTCCTGTCCTCTAAGTAGGTACATCTGGCAGGACTGAGAAGAAAGGCCTCCTCCATGGTGGCTCCCTCCCTTTGGAATATCATTCCTTCTTTAGGCCGGCCCCCATTTCGACACTCTTTCGTAAGGCCCTGAAGACTTGGTTTTGCCAGCGGGCCCAGGAACCCAGAGTGGGATGGAGCCCATCATATGGCTGAAGGATTCATATGAATCAATATGAATCTATATTGGCTTCTACTTATATTATTGATACTGTCAGAAATTAGTCATTTTCTAGCCTAGCAAATGGAACCTAAATACTGGATGGCATTACTGCAAATGTTATCTGAGTGCTGCGTCTCCCTTCTATTCTTGGCTTCAAAGCTAGGCACATTCTTGAAAACATAGAAGAAATTGTTACACGGGCCGCCTAGATAAGGAACCAAACTAGTAGAAGAAATTGTTACATGGGAAATAGCAGGCCTCATAGATAAAGGAACCACACTAGGGAGTTTTCCTGGCTCATAATCCTTAAAGCATTCTGCTCAGAGGTGGTTCCTACCAGTTCGCACCTATTCGGTAGAACCGGTTCGTCAAATCTACCAAACCAGTTAGAAGAGTTTCCACCAGTGGACCTGGAAAGCAGGCCACACCTACAGAAGAGGTTCCAAAATTTTTTGAAACCCATCACTGATTCTGCTCAAAAAATAACTGGCAAAGGGGGGGCTGCCACCCCCTACAAAAGGCTATAGGAATCCTCCATAGATAAGGTAGACAGAGACAGGAGCTTGAACAAAAGAACGCTTTTGAGATCACGTTGATAACAAATCTTTGTCTCTGATTGGATAAACTTTGTTTCTATCTGCCTAAAATGTATATAACACTCTGAGCCACTCTTGCAGTTGGTGGCTATTCCTTACATGCTTTTGTTTGTATGTTTGGGTATAATTTTGTCACCCAGCTTTTGCTATGGCCATAAATAAAAGCTGATTTTTTTGCAAGCCTCATCTCGAGTCTCACTTTCTTTGGCATTTCAGTGGCTCCGGGAAACTGCTGGAACCTTACATGCTTATTAACGGTGTGTTGTCTCCGGGTGGGTGGGGGATGGTCATTGTTGTTTATTGCTTTCTATTTTTATATTTTTTTATGCTGTGCTGTATTGCTTGTAAGCCCCCAAGAGTCACTGTGAGCGAGTAAGCGGCTATATACATTTTAATAAGTGCCTTTCCTCCTACATTCTGCACAAGATGCAGCTTCTGGATGCTCTTCCAGGGCAGCCCCATATAAAGCACATTATAAGTAATCCATTCAGATGGTGACCAGAGCCTAAGTGACTGAGTGGGTGAGTGACAGCAGAGCTATCTGTAATGGGGGCAAGTGGTAGAATCCCCAAATTTGTCCAAAGGCTCTCCTAGTCACAAATGACACCTGTTCATTGAGAAGGAGTTCTGAATTTTAAAAAGTCTCCAAAGTCATCCATAGAGCCTGTTTTGGGGCAGTCCTACCCCCCACCAGCACCAAAGATAGTGTGGGTAGGAGCAGGTTGAGCCTGAGATTGGGATTAAAGGGGTCATCAGTTTGAAGTCCTTGCATACCCATAAGAGACCGAAGTCCAGCCCCCTGTGAATTCCATTGACCCTTACCTTCCATGTTTCCCTGAAAATAAGACCTCCTCGGATAATAAGCCCAATCGGCTTTTGAGAGCATGCGCTAAAATAAGTCCTCCTCCCAAAATATTGCAACACAGCAGCAGCCATGAGGTGACCACGCTTGCAGCCTCCTGCACCTCAAAAATAATAAGACCTCCCCGAAAATAAGGCCAAGCGCTTATTTCAGGGGTCAAAAGAAAATAAGACCCTGTCTTATTTTCGGGAAAACATGGTAGTGCCAATTTGGCTTGACCGTTAGTAGATCAGATTCTTGTTTATAAGTAGCATGTGATAAATTTTTAATGCTTTGAACTCAACTTCTGCTCCTAGTTACTTGCATCTGACATTATGCTTCCAGAACCTAAAGCTCCCCATATACAAGTCTTGCTAGAATTGAGCTGAAACCTATTGTTCTCCATCCAAACCTCCAGAGTCTCCAGACATGCCCAAGATAGGATATCAACAGCATCACTATATTTTCTAGGTGGTATCTCTATTGAGATACCATCAGTATACAGATGATACCAAGCTGTACATCGAGATATAAAGCTTGATATCATCAGTATACTGATGGTACCCTCATTCTATGGTGATGAATGACCTCAACAGCATAGATGTTGCACAGCAGCAGAGAAAGTACGGATCCCTGGAAAAAATCGATCCAGGAAACTATAAAACTATCAGCCTGATATCAATATCTGGAAAAGATAATCAAGCGATGAATCTGTGAATACCTAGAGGCAAACAAAGGCATAACCAGAAGCCAACATGGGTTTCTCAAAACCGAGATCATTCCAACAAATCTTATTGCATTCTTTGACAAGGTGATAAAATTAGTAGACCAACAAAATGTTGGGATATAATTTACTCCAACAAGGCATCTGATAAAGTAGACCACAACCTATTATTTGATAAGATAGAAAAATGTGGGTTAGACCAGCATCACCACTAAAAGGTTCCGTAACTGGCTGACCAACCACACTCAACAAGTAGTTCTCAATGGAACTGCATCCTATGGGGGAAGTATGCAGTGGAGTACCCCAGGATCTGTCTTAGATCCAGTACTCTTCCAATATCTTCATCAATGATTTAGACAAAGGGATAGAAGGAGAACTCATCAAATTTGCAGATGACACCAAGCTGGCAGGAATAGCCAACACTCTGGAAAATAGGCTTAAGATACAGAAGGATCTTGACAAACTTCAACATCGGGCGCTATCTAACAAAATGAAATTCAGTGGTGATAAAGTAAAGTTCTACATTTGGGCAAGAACAAAAACAATGCACAGGTATAGAATAGGTAGCTCAAAAATAGTAACTACGAGAGGGATCTTGGAATCCTAGTGGACAACACTTAAATATGAGCCAATAATGTGTGCTGCAGCTATCAAACACAGCTCCTAGGCTGCCATAAACAGAGGGATAGAATCAAGATCACATGAAATGTTAATACCACTTAATAAGACCACAAAAATGGCCTCACTTGCATCCAGTTTTTAGTTGCGCAATATAAAAAAGTTGTTGAGACTTGGGAAAGAGTACAGAGAAGAGCAACTAGAATGATTAGGGGGCTGGAAGGCTAAAATATATGAAGAAACGGTTGCAGGAATTGAGTATGTCTAGTTTAATTAAAAGAAGGATTAGGGGTTACATGATAGCAGTGTTCCAATACCTCAGGGGCTGCCACAAAAAAAAAGGAAGTCAGCCTAATATCCAAAGCTCTAGAAGGCAGGACAGGAAGCAATGGGTGGAAACTAATCAAGGAGAGATGCAGCCTAAAACTAAGGAGACATTTCCTGACAGTTAGAACAATTAACCAGTGGAACAGCTTGCCTCCAGAAGTTGTGAAGGTTCCAACACTGGACGTTTTTAAGAAGAGACATTTGTCTGAAATAATATAGAGTTTCCTGCTTGAGCAGAAGGTTGGACTAGAAGATCTCCAAGGTCCCTTCCAATTCTATTATTCTGTTCTGTAAGTAGACTCCAAGGATGGGACCTCTCACTCCTAATCTTGCTATATATATGAAGAGATTCTCCAACTTTCCCTTACTGGAACTGTCCCTGAGGCAAGGGGCCCATCCCTCAGCAAATTTTTGTCAGGGTTCCTGCTCCGCCATTGCAAGATTGATCAGATTTTTAAAAAAAACCATGATCTCATATTAGTCACCCAGGATCTATAGGGAAATCCTGACTCACAGTGTGAGAGCCCTTGATAAGCCTAAAAATATTTTCCTTGGTCTTGAAGATAGCATTAGTAAGTCTCCTTTGACTTCAGCTGAATTCCTGCTGACTTCACAGATGCATCCTCGTACTTTTCTTGGCAACTATATGAATGTTATTTGCTATTGCCTTTTTTTCAACAGTTTGAAGGGTTTAAACATTTTTTTTCCTGAGACTTTGAAATCCCCAGAAAAAGATGGGTTCCCACCAGTGGTGGGATTCAAATAATTTAACAACCGGTTCTCTGCCCTAATGACCATCTGGGTAGGTGGGGCTCGGTGGTCATGTGACTGGGTGGGCGTGGCCAACCCAAGGTCACTCGGGTCGATGGACGCTTCGCCTTAGCTGTTACAATGTAATAAGGGTTAACCAGAGAGGCAGTTTCTGTAAGCAGGTCAATAAAGATTAGCCTAGAAACAACACTAGAATGTTTCCTTCCTGCCTTCCTTACAGGATTAGCCCTGTAAAGTGGAAAAAAACAAAGGAGATTTCTTCCAACAGCCAGTTCTCTGATTGAGCCAAGGTGGCACAGTGGTTAAATGGAGCACTGCAGGCTACTTCAGCTAACTGCAGTTCTGCAGTTCTGCTGTTCAAATCTCACCGGCTCAGGGTTGACTCAGCCTTCCATCCTTCCAAGGTGGGTAAAATGAGGACCCGGATTGTTGTTGGGGGCAATATGCTGACTCTGTAAACCGCTTAGAGAGGGCTGAAAGCCCTATGAAGCGGTATAAGTCTAACTGCTATTGCTATTGCTAACTACTTAGAAAGTTACCAACCAGTTCTCCCGAATAGGTGTGAACTGGCTGAATCCCACCACTGGTTCCCACCCCAATTATTAACCAAGCCCAAACCTGCTTAACCTCTAAGCCATGAGTGTAAATTGCCATGTTGATGTCATGTGACATATCGCAATGTTTACCCTTTGCGGACCTAGCATGGGCATGGCCTACATGTGGCGCATCCAGCCCACGGGCCACCAGTTTGAGACCTCTGGTGCTTGATCGTTTGCTGAAGCCTAAAGATCAGGGGTGGGATTCAGCCGGTTCAGACCAATCCAGGCAAACCAGATGTTAATTTTAATCTGGTTCGCTGAACAGGTAGTTACAAGGACTGGCTGACCTCTCCCCTCCCAGGAGTCTCCATGCAACCCATTGATCATGCCAGGTAAGTGCAGTAAGTGCCCCCCCCCCCCCCGCTGTGGTGCAGGAAGCCAACTAGGCCACGCCCTCCATGGCCAAGCTCACCCAGCAATCGAGCAGAGAACCAGTTGCTAAATTTTTCAATCCCACCCCTGATAAAGATGCCACACAGGTAGCAGATTATTGTCAAGAATGAAAATAAAAGCCTGACTTCTTTCCATTGTTTGGAATACAAGCCACAATTGGCTAGACTTTGCATGATGTGAGAGAGTGTGGGGAGGCTGGGAAGAAGAGAGAAATGCTCAACAACCAATAGACTGTAGTTTGTTAGCAGCTTATCTCATAAATTCAATCGGCTGCAGAAAGACTGAGAGGAAAACATTCACTGTCTTCAAGAACTCAATAATAATAAGAGGTAGAAATTTTTCTACTGCAATTCCACATTTCTCTATACTGCACCTAACCCTTGCATCAAAGCCCCTTATTATCTTATTATCTCTATAGCTCTTGCTTGCAGATTATATTGTGCTGTAAAAGGCTGATACACAGCACACTTTGCCCTAGGAACCAGAGGCCCTGAGTTCAAATATCTGTTAAGGCCAACTGAAACTACATTAAGGCTTAGTACATGTGCAAAACTCGCGGCTGACTAGAAATTTATAATCACAATCCAGCACTTATGTCACAACACACAGCACTATCTCACAAAATTCTTGGCAACAATAGTATCAAAAGATTGATTGGATGAAGGGGCTTCTGCAGAGAGCATCCTTATCTGAGAATATGTTTCCAAAATCAATGAATGTCTTAGAAAGAAGACTGGTTTTGATTGAGAACCTAAGACTGCAACTGAAAGAAATAGATAAATTTGGAGATAGTGGGAAGCTGTCTAGCTCAATCTCATTGTAAGCATCTGGTACAAGCCAGGATGATATCTCATGTGCCATGATGTCACAATGCAAATAGCATGAATTAGGGTACTGTAATTGCAGAATTCACACCATTTCTATGATGATGTCACCATGTCTTTGATGCCACTATGCCTCCTTACACTTGGCAGATACCCTTGGCCTTTAGTTTGATGCAGCTAATCCAGAATTAAGAGATAGCGGCCAAGCTGATTCAGGAAGCATGGACCCACCAGCAAAAATCTAAGTTAATTTGTCCAAAAACATTTGCATATGGTGCAAGAGCTTTTTGGATCCTGGCTTAAAGATTAGTTTAACCATTTTATGCAATGGCATTCTAAGTCATCCATTAAAGCAGGGATGGCTAACCTTTTTGTTGTCATGTACCAAAAGAGTGTGTGTGTGTGTGTAACCGCATCCATAATGCAATGCGCACGCGATACCCCCTTCCCCCCTGCGCATGCAGGCCTCCCTGTTCTCCCCGCACCGCCCACGCATGTCCGTGCGACATCCTTGTGCACCGTTTTGGGCCTAGTATGCCTCCCTGCAGCCTCCTGGGACCAAAAACAGGCCACGGGGGGATTGGGCATGCCACCCCCCATGTTTCCCCCCACGCATGCGTGCGTGTTCCCCACCACCACACACATGTGCCCGCATCTCCCACATGCGTACACATCTTCTGCATACACCCCCGCCACATGCCTGGCAGAGACCCAAAATCAGCTGGCCAGTGGGAGGTGTGCGTGCATGCGCGGCGCAGCTGAGCTGGCACGATGGCTCACGTGCCTGCAGAGAGGGCTCAGCCTGCCACCTGTGGCACGCATGCCATAGGTTCGCCATCACAGCCTTAAATGTCATACATGCAGGTTTCAGAGGGACATTTCAAGAGTAACTCAGTAAGCAGGCAGACACAGGAGGTGCTGCTCCTAGGTTGTGGTGGAAGCACAGGCTGAAAGGGTGGGGGCTCAGCCAAGAAGAGTAAAAAAACATCCCAGCTTAAAGTCCCTTCTGGGGAGGAAATGTTTGAGATCAAACCCTTAGGGTGATATTCGCTTTTTCTCTAGGGCAGGCAGAAAGTCTGGCAAAATTCTTATAATATAGGTGATCAGCTATAAAGTATCTGTTTCAGCCTACCCATGAGTAACTCTGGCTACATGCATCTGATAAGCATGGGAGAAAATTTGATTGCAGCTTCACCTTTTCAATCAATCAATCAATCAATCAATCAATCAATCGGGAATAGGTTTCTCTCACCCCAGGAATGGAGATATCAGGTGGATGGTAGCCTCCTTACCAGTATGTCTGCAAGGATAAATAGCCACCTGCAACTGCCCACCCATCCCCACACACACACCAAGGTTTTTTTTAAAAAAAATATTAGGTGCTCAGAACTGAGCTCTGAGGTAAAGACACGGAGGCGATGGTTGCTGCAACGATTTAATTATAACCAGAACCCAAACAGTAATACAACACTGCCCATCCGACAGCTGTTTTATACAGCCGGCTGTCAGGCGGTTAACCAATGAGGAACCTGCAATTCTCCCACCAGCTAGATTGCACGCCGGAGCCAATGGGGATGCTTGGTGAATGATTGACAACGCACGGTTGTAAATTCGAGGACTTAGCATTAGGCGAACACAAATAAGACAAAGGAAGGCTCCGTCCAATGAAAATTGATAAAGAACACATGGAGTGGGAGGGGGAGGAGGAGGTCTTCAGAATACTAGATCAAGTGGAATCTGAACCAGGATTATTCTGTAATTTGACCAGGGGTGGGTTCCTGCCAGTTCTAACCTCTTCTATAGAAGAGGTTCCACAAATCTAGTGCTGTTTAGAATTGGTTCCAGCTCCCTCCCCCCGCCCATCCGCGCATCATCAAGATGAAGAGCGAGAGGAGGAATTCTGGGAGTTGAAGTCCACAAGTCTTAAAGCTATCAAGTTTGAACACCCCTGGGTTTTTTTCCTAAAGGGTTAGTGGTGCAAGGGTCTTGTAACTTGACAGCTTTAAGACTTGCGTGCTTCAAATGCCAGAGTTTCTGAGCCAACATTTTGGTTGCTAAGCAAGAGCGTTGTTAAGTGAGTTTCACCAGATTTTACAAGTTGGCCACTTCCACCCAGTCACATGGCTGGCAAGCCACTCCCACAAAGCAAGCCACACATACAGAAGAGGTTCTAAAAAAAATTGAAACCCACCACTGAATTTGACCCAAATTGATCCAAACCCTGTTAGGCCAGTCACTCAGCCTCATGTAGCAATTCATGGGTTACAGTATAGTGGAGGATGTAATGTCAGATGAGGTCACTCCAGGAAATATAAGACTACCTGGAAGTCTTCCTCTGAATCCTCTAGACCAGGGGTTGTCAAACTCGTGGCCCATGGACCGGATGTGTCATGTGCTGGCCACGCCCATGCCCAGTTTAGCAAAGGAGAAAAAAGTCACAATATGTCACGTGACGACACAGTGATGACGCAAGTTTGACACCCCTGCTCTAGACCATTTCCAGGTGGAGTGACTTTATCTGATTGTGACTGAGTCATAAACATCTGCCTTTCCCAGAAGGTAGCTCTCTGCTTGCAAGAATCCACTGTTCTGAGCTTCAAGCCTGATCCAAACTTGTACAAACATCTGATGTAAACAGATAACCTAGTAGTTCATGCAGTAAGCCATAAGCTATAATTACCACGTGCTGCTAACCAGTGGTGGGATTCAAAAATTTTAATTATCGATTCTGTGGGCGTGGCTTGTGGGTGTGGCAGGGACGGTTTCTGCAAAACCCCATTCCCACCCTACTAACCAGGGGTGGGTTCCGTCAGGCACTACTGTGTACGCTTGATGTGTGCTTTGTGCACATGCACAGTGCAATTAAAATTGTTCTGCGCATGTGCAGAAGCAAAAAAACAAGATGGTGCCTCCGCCTGGGGAACTAGTTTGGGGGTGTGGCTGGCCTGGGTCACTGCCGGTTCCAGTGACCCAGGCCGCCAAACCACTACCGGTTCAGCTGAACTGGGCCGAACCAGTAGGAACCCACCATTGCTACTAACCTGCTTTCCAGCTCCGTTCCTCTGTGCAGGGCAACAAAAGAAGACCCAGCCGATCAGCTGAGACTCAATCAGCTGGGACTCGGGAGGCAATGAATAGATGGGCGGGGCCAGCCAGAGGCGGTATTTGTCTGCTCACTGAACTACTCAAAATTTCCACTACCGGTTCTCCAGAACTAGTCAGAAGTGGCTGAATAGCACCTCTGCTGCTAACCCATCTCTGAAGAAGCCACATTATTGGCTTAATGTAATCTATGAACCAAGTCGCTGAATGAAAGAAGCAGTCCTGCTGGGTTATCTCAAAGGGATCCCATTTCCACCACATCCAGCCCGGGGACTCTGGGAAGCCCATGAGCTTAGCAACGTTCCCGCCCTGATATTGCAATGCAACACACTGATGCTCAGTGGCTCAGGATGGAAGCTCCCTCTTCGCAGCAAAAGAGGGTGTGTGCCTAAAGGCAGTGAAATGACATGGGGATGAGAGGCAGGCTGAGGATTTCCAGTTCAGCCTTCAGCTCCCTCGCTCTTGCTCCCTAAAGAGAGGAGAAGACGTGGGATTTCTGCATATTAAACATATTTTTCAGCAGCAGGAGGGAATGGTGTATTTAATGTTTATACAGGAAAAAAATGGGAAAAATATAACCAGCATGTAGCTGCACCTAGAGGAACCTGGTTAGCCTCAAACAGGATCAGAACTGCTTAACAACAGAATGGGAGACAGCACTGAAATCCTAGGGGAGTCAAAACAAATATGTATATCAAGCTTGACTTAAAGGGGAAAGGTTTACTATAATGAGCCAGACCCGTATATATTTACTGTCTGATTTGCATATTGCACGAAAATATGGTTTGTTTAGCCATCTTTATATGAATAAACTACAACTGGCAGTTTTTACATCATACACTAAACAACAAATCATCATTTATACATCTGTAGGAAGTTAGCACCCACCCCTCTCCTAGGAAAATGAGATATCTTAGGAAATATTAAAAGGGCAGAATATTTCCCTAAAAAGGGAGGTAGAAACTCTTCCCCCCCACCTTTGTCAATGGGCTATTAAGGCCTGAGCCAGTCTATTCTACATAACAAAGATCTACCTCCTTCAGGCAGAGCCATAGGAGGAATCCCAAAGCCCTTTCATTACATCACCTCCCAGTGAGAGTCAACCAAGCTTGGGACTCAGGACAGCCTACAAAGTTACTCCTGCAGGGCCCCCATGGGAGTCTGACAACCAATCAGAGTACAAGCTCAAATTCAAAAGCCCAGAGAGGGCATAAAACCAAGGCACTCTCAGCATCTGTTCCAGAGGTGAATTTCTGCTGGTTCACCCCGGATCTGGTGAACCAGTAGTGGCAGTAGTGGGAGGCTCCGCCACCCATCCAGATGCTTCTGCGCATAAACAGAATGTTGCGCAAGCGAGCACACACACAAGCAAACCGGTAGTAAATAAATTGAAACCCATCGCTGATCTGTCCCCTTTTTTGCTCAGCATCTTAAGCCATGTGGTTGTGTCCATCAATCAACCTTCTTTTCAAGCAACTTCCATGAATCCAGTGTCTTTTTCTGTGCTTGGAACTGAACCCAGAAGGACATTTCTTCCAACACATCCTAAGAGTTGCATTGACACACCATGACCAGCCAAACTAACAAACCATGTTATCGCTTAGCATCCTATGTGAACCCAGCCAATGTTGCGATGAGGATAAATGAGGAGAGCCTTCTATAGTTGCCTTATGTTTCTCAAGGCTGTTAAGACCTTGGATAGTCTGTTTGTCCTGAAGCAATTTCTTTCTTTACTCTCCCTGGTTCCTGGGATGGGCAACATTGTAAGAAAGAGAAGTACAGAGGGCTTTCAATGAATAGCACAGGTGGGTAGGGAGGAGCAAAGAACTTGGATGGCACACAAAAGGTTGTGTCAAAGAAGTGGGCATTATCATCAGGCAGGAGAAAAGCAGGACTATAATTAAACACTGGACAACAGTCACACTGCTAATCTAATAAAGCTAATTGGTTCAAGAAAGGGAAAGCTAATTTAAGATAGCAGAAGCCCATTATTGAGATACTTTTCTGCAAGGTGCTAGACTTCAGCTCTTATTATCCCTGGCCAGCATGATTTGGGATTATGTCTGAAGAGTACCAGTACGGCAGAAGGAGCGTAATCTCTGGTGAAGTCTGTTGTGATTTCTTCCCTGGTCGGGGAAGAGAATTCCTGCAGATCGGAATGGATTCTCCCAGCTGTAAAAATATGCTATGAATAGCAAATTCTACTCGTGCCTTTGTTTTTTTCCATTACTTTCTAGAGCTGTTTCCCCTCTCCTCTGAAGCAACCAACCAATCACATTTAGAAAGAAGATTTTATAACTCCGCTCTAACAAGCGTAGGGTTGGAAGTAGGAAGGGATGATAATACAGCAGATGGGTTTGGGTGGGGGGAGCGAGGCCTTCCTATCATGGGAATCTTATTTTGGTTGGCAACGGATTAGACCTACAGGAACAAGTAATCAAGGGTCTTCTAGCAACTTAAAGTCTAGCACATTTATTATTGCATCAACTTTCGCAGTTCGCTTCATCAGATCTACACAATATGATTGCTGAAAAGTGTGCATGCCGCCCCCCCCCCCGAGAGAGAGGGGGAGGGAGAGGGAGCAGGGAGGGAGAGAGGGAGGGGAGGAGGAAGAGGGAGGGAAAGAGGGAGGGAAGGAGGGAGAGTGAAAGAGGGAGGGAGGGAGAGAGAGAGAGCGGGAGGGAGAGAGAGAGAGAGAATTATTGATAAGAGAGGATGGAAAAGGTTGAAAGAGAATTGCCCAAACATAAAGTTAGCAGCATTTGTTTGAATCCATCCCACACAAAGCTCCAACTATAAGACCCACCCCATAAATTAAATACCAGATCAACTAGTTCTTGGGAATAATCTGGTACAAGAGATGCACAGAAGAGGGAGGGGGAAAAAAACCCCATCAAAATGCCACTCATCACCTACTGTTCTCAGCGAAAGCCGCTCAACAGTATAATTAATCATCAAAGAAAGGCTGCTTCCTTGCACGCATCTCCTAGGTGCTTGGCCCGGATTTGTTGCAGATAACCGCTGAGCCACAACAATTAATAACCAGCCTTAATAAATAAATGGAATTTTAATTATTTTCAAAAGGAATTACTAACAGATTTGAATTATTATTTTAATTAATACAATAATGCACTATGCATGCCACAGCAGGGCCTAAAATCTGCAATGACTCTTCTCAGCTATTTAAACAACAGGACAAGGCTAATAACATCACACATCACATTAGGAAAATGCACACATTTCACTCTCCTAGGAAGTACCCGTCCCCTTCCATATTGTGCACTACATTGGGTCCTGATTGCCTTGCAGGAGAATAAGTAAGCATAAGTAAGCATAAATCTGATATAAAAATGGCAACAATCCCAAAAGAGAAATATCATTTCAACTCCCCAGGCTGTTTCTGACCTCAGGGGTCACCATCCTTGAAAAAGAGAGGAATGAATCAGCAAACAATGGAGCTGGAATTCATCCAACAGTTAACACCATTTCTAACAGATTAAACAAAGACTGCACTTTTTTATCACCCATGTATTTACTAATTAAGTGCAGGAATATCTGAGTTACACTTAACTACGATCTAATTTTGGTTGACTGTTAGGTAATTGCATCTTTCAGCTTTTCTTTCACCCTTCTCCCTCTCTTTCCTCATGAAAACAACATCTCTCTCTCTCTCCCCCTCTGTGTGTGTCAATGCTGGGTTCCGGATCCTGTTGCAATCGGTATGGTTGCAACAGGGCCCGGTGTCGTCCACATGAATGTGCGCGGTGTGCACGCACACACGGAGGCCTCCGCAAGCCTCCGCAACGCTTCAGCTGCTCGGCAGAGCAGCACGCAGGCGCTGTACGCGCCATGCGCATGTACAGAAGCATTGAAGGGTTTAAAGACAGGTAAGGAGCGCTGGCGGGGCCTTTGGAGCACCGTACCGGAACAGTACACCGTGCTCCGGGCAGGCTCCGGTGCACCCGTACCGGGGCGTACCACCTGCAACCCACCACTGGTGTGTGTGTGTGTGTGTGTGTGTGTGTGTGTGTTACATTACTGCTGGCATTACTGCCGGTTTGGTGCGTGCGCAATTTACTCCCTGCGCATGTGCAATTGCCCATAAATAGGATTGTACATGCACAGAACATTTAAAAATGAAAAAAAAAACCATGGCACCCCAACCAGGGAACTGGTCGCTGCCGGTTCCAGCAATCGAGCTGGCAAACCACTACTGGTGTGTGTGTGTGTGTGTGTGTGTGTGTGTGTTCTGCAAAAGCTTGAAACTTAAGCAGCAGAGCCATCAGGGAAGAATCTTGGGGCAGACAATCAAGTTCCCACCAGATGGATGTACTCAGCACATTTTAAAAATAAATGAAGCCATACCCATTATGGGAGATGGACAGTTATATAAATTTGGAAAATTAATAAATATAATAAAAATATTGTGAAGAAACAATGGACCATCTAGTTAGCTGCAGCAAGAACATCACACAGACGGACTGCAAACCATGCCATGAGAAGTAGATAATGGATGTTGAAGTATGTGGAGGTAGAAGAAGAGAAGGAAGCAGAGAAATTCACGAAATATAAAGACTTCTGCACACAGAAGTAGAATTTTTGTGGCAAAAGTAAGCAAAGATAGTATCAATGTGCATTAAACTTAAACTGTTGTGACTGTTGTTTGTTTTAACTTGTTTATCTTGTGTTTTGTTTTGTATTTTCCTTTCCTTTGGTTTGTTAGCCGCCCTGAGTCTCTCAGGAGTAGGGCGGCCTACAAGTTGAATAAACATTCCAAACAAACATTCCAACATTGGGTAAAATCCCAAAACATCTGTAGCACCACTTGAACCCTATCAGCATTGACAAAACGACCATCAGTCAATTGCAAAAGGCAGCTTTACATTCTGGGATGATACCTTTAATACCATCTCTTTATCCCAGGTTCTTGGGAAGGACTCAGTAAGTGGATAAAATATCAAATCCACTCTAAACCTGTGGCTGACAGTATGATGAACCAAAATAATAATTATTATGTGTTATTAGTTTTTTTAAAACTCAGAGTCTCTTGTTTTGTGAGAGGAGCGGCTAATAAATTTGAAAAATAAATAAGGACAACAATCAAACGAGGCACTTGATGGGCTCAATATCATTCGACCTGTTGGCACAACCATGCTTTCAGGCTTGTGAAAGAGTGTGGGTCAATCGTTCCTCTGCAGGTATGATGTTCCACAGGGAGAGAGAGCCACCAGAGAGAAGGCCCTTCTTCTTGGTCCCACCAGATGGACTTCTTTAGGAGAGGGGTGTAGGAAGTTATCACCCAGCACTCTCCCAGAAAAATGAAATATCCTAGGAAATATTGAAAAGGCAGAATATTTCTCTGGATGTGAAAAAAAAAGAAACATGTTTTAAAAGATAGAATAGCTGCCTGTAGCTTCCTGCCCACCCCCACTTTGTCAATGGGCCATTAAGAAGACCAAGCTAGTCCCTTTATATAATAAAGACTTTTCCACTTCAGCTACAGGGGGATTAAGCATGATAATATTGGCCCCAACTGACCACATGGCATCTGAGAACTCAACCAACCTGGATTCAAAACGCAGCCTAGAGAGTTGCCCCTGCATGGCCCCATGGGAGTCTGACAACTAATCAGAATACATTTCTTACACAGGAACAGGAAACAGAGAGGTGGGACTGAACAGGTTATAAAAAGCCTAACAAGCCCCTCCTTCAGCCCTTCTCTTCTTCTCCACCAACATTGAAGCATGTGATCACCTTTTCTGTTCAGGACTCAGCCATGTGATCCTGTCCACCAATAAACCATCTTTCCAAGCAGCCTCCATGTCTCCAGTGTCTTTTTCTCCACTTGGAGCCGAACCCAGAAGGACATTTCTTTCATCATTGGAAAAGATGATCCCTGAAATAAGCTGATCCCAAACCATGTAGGGTTTTGAAAGTGATGATGTTACCTAGCTGAAGTAATGAAATGTCTGAAAGGAAACAACAAAGCTCAGAGAACACTAATGACTCCACAGTTCAACCCTGAGCTATATCCAGTTTTGGTCACCACACTATAAAAAAGTTGTTGAGGCTCTAGAAAATGTGCAGAAAAGAGCAATAAAGATGATTAGGGGACTGGAGGCTGAAATATATGAAGAATGGTTTTACAGGAACTCAGCATAGTAAAGAGAAGGACCAGGGGAGACATGATAGTACTGTTCCAATCAACAGAGATGAGTGGGTCAAGCTATTTTCCAAAGCACCTGAAGGCCAGACAAGGAATAATGGATGGAAACTGAAGAAGGAGAGATTCAACCTAGAAATAAGGAGGAACTTTCTGACAGTGAGGACAATCAACCCATGGAGAAGTTGTGGGAGCTTCATCACAGGAAGCTTTCAAGAAGAGACTGGACTTCCCTTTGTCAGAAATGGTATAGGATCTCCTGCTTGAGAGGGAGGTTAGACTAGATAACCTACAAGGTCCCTTCTGACTCTGTTTATTCTATTCTATTCTATTCTCAGCATAAAACCTCCTACAATTTGGTATCCCCTCCTGCTATGTTAGACTATGAACCCCATTAGCTGATAAGGAAATAAGGTTTTAGACTCAGTTTTAGTCCAACATACTAGGAGGGAGCACCAAGGGCTGCTTTAAAATATAATAGTGTCTTCATTCTGATGGTTGCTAAGGAAGAGACAGCTTCTTCCCTGTCGCTTCCCCTGTTTGAGCTCTGACTGTGCAAATCCGGATTTCAAAGAAAAGAAAGCAGGTGCGCTAATGATCATGCAGGCGAAAACCTGAACCACGCACAAAATCAAGCAATTATTGTAAAATATGTAATTGCGAAAACATCTATCAGGAGTTGACTTTTTTTCGCGGGGACATTATATGAATCATGAAGCATAATTTTGGGGAAGACAATACCCTCCTGATTACCGTCGATACCTCCATTGAAGTTCATTCTTGTGCACACAATGGAGCTGGATTTGAGCAGAACTGCTTTCTTAATAAGGCTGCCAAGTTCCCAGGCAGTTCCTGAAGCTGCGCCTGTAATGGCAGCCTGACTAAATAAGAATCAAAACATATTTGTCCTTGCTGGGCTAAGTTAGGACGAAGCCTTAACTTTGCCCATCTTGCTGGGGGTCTCTCCTAGCTGCAGTTCTTAAGAAACAGAGCGCATAAATAGCACCTTGCTGGATTGGACCTCTGACCCTATCTAGTCCAGCAGTCTGTTCATGCAGTAACCAAGCAACGGCAGATAGAAGCCCGCTGGTCTCTCAGCATGTGGCCTTCAGTGGAAATTGATCTGACAGATGTGATGGGATTTTGAGGAGGGCCATAGAAGACACTTAGAATAAAGTCGGTCTAGGGAAGCTCTCCCCAACTTGGGCAGATAAGAATAACAGAACAGTTGGAAGGGACCTCGGAGGTCTTCTAGTCCAACCTCCTGCTCAAGCAGGAAACCCTATACCAGTGATGGCTAACCTTTTTGTCGTTGTGTGCCAAAAGCGTGTGTGGGTGTGCCCCTACCCAAAATGCAATGCATGCATTACACCCCCGTGCCCCACCCTCTGTGCATGTGTACGACCCTCTCCTATGCCCTGTTTTCGGCCTAGTAGGCCTCCCTGCAGCCTCCTGGGACCAAAAGGGCGCCACGGGGGGGGGAATAACCCCCCACTCCTCCTGCCCCTGCACATGCGCACATGACCCTACGCACCTCCACGCACTCCCACGCACATGCGCACACATCTCCCACACGAAGCCCACCCCTGCGCATGTGCGACAGAGACCTGAAAATTAGCTGGCTGGCGGGAGGCCCACACCCTTGTGCGGTGGAGCTAAGCTGGAGTGACACCTTGTGTGCCCGCAGAGAGGGCTCTGTGTGCCACCTGTGGCATGCCTGCCATAGGTTCGCCATCACGGCCCTATACCATTTCAGACAAATGGTTGTCTAATCTCTTCTTAAAAACCTGCAGTAATGGAGCACCCACAACTTCTGGCAGGAAGCCATTGTACTGATTCTTCTAATTGTCAGGAAATTTCTCCTTAGTTCTAGGTTGCTTGATTAATTTCCATCCATTGCTTCTTGCCCTGCTTTCAGGTGCTTTGGAAAATAAGTTGACACACACACCCCTTCTCTGTGGTAGCTCCCTGGATATTGGAAGGCTGCTATCATGTCTCCCCTAGTCCTTCTTTTCATTAAACTAGATATCCCCAATCCTTGCAACCGTTCTTCCTATGTTTCAAACCCCAGAATCCCTCGATCAGGATGGCCACTGCTGAGAACTCTGGAGGTTGAAGTCTGCATATCTGGAAGTCTCCAGACTGGAGATACCCGCCTTGCGCAGCTTTCTCCAAGCTATTATCTTTCAGCTGCACAGGGAATAAAAAATTATTAGAGTATTATCTCAGGGGCTGACACAAAGAAGAGGGAGTCAAACTATTCTCCAAAGCACCCGAGGGTAGGACAAGAAGTCATGGGTGGAACCTAATCAAGGAGAGAAGCAACCTAGAACTGAGGAGAAATTTCCTGATAGAACAATTAATCAGTGGAAAAGCTTGCCTCCAGAAGTTGTGAATGCCCCAGCACTGGAAGTCTTTAAGAAGATGTTGGATAGCCATTTGTCTGAAATGGTATAGGGTTTCCTGCCTAGGCAGGGGGTTGGACTAGAAGACCACCAAGGTCCCTTCCAACTCTGCTATTGTATTCTTGTATTGTATAGCTTGTTCTGCTAATTCTGTAATTTTAGGATTCTTTAAATCCTGAACTGGTATGGTATGCCGGCCTGGATCACAGAACTGACTTGCCGCCAGAAGTTGTGAATGCTCCAACACTGGAAGTTTTAAAGAAAAGATTGGATATCCAACACTGAAGTGGTATAGGGTTTCCAGCCTAGGCAGTTGGATTAGAAGACCTCCAAGGTCCCTTCCAACTGTGTTATTCTATTCTATTCTATTCTATTCTATTCTATTCTATTCTATTCTATTCTATTCTATTCTATTCTATTCTATTCTATTCTATTCTATTCTATTCTATTCTATTCCATTCCATTCCATTCCATTCCATTCCATTCCATTCCATTCCATTCTATTAGCTAAGCATTCTGACAATTGCAGTTTCAAAAAGCAGGTTTGGGAATGCTGCCTTAGGACCCATTACCCCAGACAAGAGGAAACTGCAAGGCCCAGTACAGCCACTGTCTCATAACATCTTATTCTCCAAGATTATTTATTTTTATTTATTTGATTTCTATAGCCATCCATCTCAACAAGTGACTCTGCACTGCAAGGATGAAGGAAAAGCTATTTTTTTCTGACGACTTGGAAGTCTAAGCTGGGACTTTTCCAAGGGCTCACTTAAAATTTAATCTTACTTGACTTGGAATAGACAGAAAGAATGCTAGACATGCCTAGGATCGTTTTCAATGCATTTTCAATCCAGAATACATAAATTGCTGTGCTGAATCAAATCACAGGCCCATCCAAGTTTTAGCACGTCATTCCCCAGCAGTGTGCAGCCAAATGCCCCTGGGAAGCTGAAAAATAGGGCATGATCGAGATAGCTGTCCCCTGTTGTTTGTCCCCAGCGTCTGATAATTATGTTAGCCGTAATGAAGGCAAACCACTCAGCAGCTTCCTCCACAAAGAAAATTGCCATGTAATTAACCGGCATTCAAGTTGGTTTCAATTCCAGACAAAGCAGCAGCCAACCACCAACTGCGGTTGTTATTTTTTTGCATTAATTGAAGACATTTACCCTCACAAAGGCATCAAAAAAAGGAAGCAGAGATTTCTGCCACTGTTGCTTTTCACTGAGTTTTGAAAAGGGTTGACTCCATTTCACTTTTTGAACCAAACTACTTGGCAAGATGTGGATCCAGAGACAAATACACTATTAGTACGGTTATTGTTATTGCTAATATTTTTATTATGTTTTTGTTGGTTCTTCAGAGGTGGTATCCAGCCAGTTCTGATCGGTTCTGGTGGACCAGTAGCAGAAATTCTGAGTAGTTCAGAGAACCAGCAAATACCACCTCTAGCTGGCTCTGCCCCCATCTATTCACTGCCCCCAGAGTCCCAGCTGATCTGTTGCCCTGCACAGGAGAACGGAACTGGAAAGCAGGTTAGAGGGGTAGGGAGAGAATGGGGATTTTACAGTATCCTTCCCCTGCCACGCCCACCAAGCCATGCCACGCCCACAGAACTGGTAGTTAAAAAAAAATGAATCCCACCACTGTTGTTCTTCCATTTTAATGCATAATACAATGTGTTATATATAATTGTGAACATACTTAATACTCCTACCTCTTATTTTCCTCAGAACAACAATCACCCTGTGAGGTAGAGTTGAGCTGAGAGAGAGGAACTGACCCCAAAATCTCCCAAATCCAATATCTTATTACAGCGAAAGGATGAATAAATAGATAGTTTGGGTGAAGAGAGAATAATCGTCTGGGGAGGAGGGTCAGTGGGTTTATATCAATTTAGCTCCTGCCTATTTTCAGCCTATGCTTCAACACAGGTAGTCCTCGACTTACAACCATAAAGGGAGCCTGCCCATTATGGTTGTAAGTCATGACAGTTGTAAAGTGGGCAATCACGTGACTGATCTGATTGTACAATATTTTTTGTGGTGCTCATTAAACGAACATGACGGTCATTAAGTGAACCCATTGTTCACCCATCCCATAAGGGATGGTTTTTTTTGACAAAAGACAAAAGTAAATGCTGGTTTTGGCAAAAAAAAAACGTTCTAAAGCTATGTGAGTGCGATGCTGGTTGCAAGCTGACCCAAAATGCTCGGCAGGGGAAGAGGCAGCCATCAGAACTTCAGAACCATAGCTTTTGGGAGCTCTGGTCACTAAAAAGATCACTAAAATGTCAGAGAGAAGAGGGAGTCGACCTATACTCCAAAGCCTATGAAGGCAAGACAAGAAGCAATGGAGAGAATCAACCTAAAACTAAGGAAACATTTCCTTATTGTTACAACAATTGATCAGTGAAACGAAGTTATGGATGCTCCAACACTGGAGGTTTTTAAGAAGAGATCGGATGGCCATTTGTATGAAATAGTATAGGGCAGTGATGGCAAACCTTTTTTGGCTCCCGTGTCAAAAGCAGGGGGAGCAGAGGGGGGGGCGGTCATGCACGGGCTTGCCACACTCATAATGCTCTGCGCGTGACCCCCCCTCTCCCCACTTCTGGCACGGTTTTTTCACCCTCCCTAGGCTCCAGAGGCTTTCTAGGAGCCTGGGGAGGGCAAAAACAGCCTCCCCCACTCCCCTGATTCCCCTCTGGAGGCCTCAGGAGCTTCCCTGAAGCTCCAGAGAGCAAAAAAATGGACCTACAGGGAACCCAGAAATTCAGGAATGGTGATTTCTGATAGGGCTGTTTTTTGACCTCCAGAGCCTTCAGGGAAGCCTCCTGAAGGTTCCGCAGGGTAAAAAACGGTCCTATGAGGAAACGGAAGTCCGTTCCCAAACTTCTGGTTTGTCCATAGGGCCTTTTCACCCTCCGCGTGCAAAAAACAGCCTCAAAGGAAGGCTGAAGCCAGATGGCCAGCGCAATGCCTCGCGTGCCCTAACAAATGGTTCTACATGCCACCTGTGGCATGCGTGCCATAGGTTCGCCTTCACGGGTATAGGATCTCCTGCTTGAGCAGGGGGCTGGACTAAAAGACGTCCAAGATCTCTTCCAACTGTATTGGAAGTGACCGATCCTTTACTATCTTTACTTCTGGGTGGGGTGGTACTACCTTAAATGGGCCTAGTTCACAATCTGGGGGTTCTTTTGGACTCACAACTTCTGCCCGAGGAGCAGATGGCGGTCGTGGCCATTTGGATCTTCGCATAATTTTGTAATGTGCACCAGTTGGGCCCATTTTCGGATCATGAGACTCTGCTCACAGTCACTCGTACCCTGGCCACCTCCCGGATGGACTACTGTAATTTGCTTTACATGGGGTTGTTCTTGAGGAATTTCCAGAAAAGCTTCAGCTGGTGCAAAATTCAGCAACATGGGCAGTTATGACTGTCCTTAGATGGGCACATATTATACCTGCATTGGTTGCCTGGTCCAATTCAAGGTGATGTTTTGACCTTTAAAGCCCTCTATGGCATAGCACTGGGTTTGTCTGAGTGACCGCTTCTATTGTGGCCTGCCGCAGACTCGGATGATGAGGAGGTTGGGGAGGAACTTGGGCCAGTTCTGGAGTCTAGGGAAGGTTCTGATGAGGGCTCTGTGTCAGAAGCAAAGGGAGAGAGCCAGGGCCATCCTACATTTCCCAGCTGCCTTCGGAGTCGGAGATAAGTGGGTAAGAAGAACAGCTGGGGGCCTGTTCCAGATGCACGTGTGCACAGAGTTGTCAGGAGAGGAGTTGTCAGGAAGGAGAACAAACAAGGAACAGGAGCCAACTCAGGAAGAAAGGCACATGTGGATGCTGAATGGCCCTTCCCTGACTGGGGAACAAATAGAAGCAAAAGGGGAATGGTGGTTGTAGGAGACAACAGTTCGTATTTCTTTCGGAAGATTTTGCTCATTGTGTTTCATGCCTCAGGGACTGCTTGCCAGGAATTAGTTTACAGCTCTGCAAGTGGAAGCTGTCCGCCTGGCAATTATCCAAGGAATGATAAGGTCTGTTACTGCAATTAACCCTTGGAAGGATGATTACTTGGACTTTTCCGTGTGTGAATGCCATGAATTTGCAGGAGATAAATAGAGGGTTTTTTGGGGACAAGGAGTCTGTTTCTTGGTTCTGCTAAGGCTGGGTCAGAACAGCTTCATCTCTATTACAGCTACCTGCCCCATCAGGGGAGGCACGCTGCAGGTCCCATGTGAGAAGAGTGACAGGATCCAGGACGTGACCTTTTCTGCCATGGCGCCCACCCTCTGGAACATCATCCCACTCAAGGTTAAATTAGCCTCAACTCTTATGGTCAAAATGTGCTTTTTCAGGAAACCTGGGTATCCCCTGGCAATAGAGAGAGCCTGCGTGCTGTTTGCACTGTAATGTAAATACCTTCCATCTTACGGCCTTGTTTTATCCATTTTTATTCTTTTCATGGGTTTGAACAATGTTTTCATTGCTGGCTTTCCTGAACAGTGCCCCGTGTCACTTCAGGTGAAATGGGCAGCCCTGTAAGTTTAGCCAATAAAAATAATAAAATAAAATAAAAAAACAGTGTACTGGACCCAGATCACACTTTGATTAAAGGCACATAAGTAGGCCATGCTATTTTTTCCCCCTTATCCCTTGTGAGCCTGGCTCGCTTATAAGTACAGACGGATAGATATTCAACAGGTAACAACCGAGGAAAGGAAATAGCTTCGTCTTTAGAATACCTACTTATTATTCAACGGCTGAATGGCCCCGGAGCGCTGATGGAGAAGAAGAAATGACAGATTTGTGCAACTGAAGCGGCATATGTAGATAATTGTCTCTGCTGCTCTCATCTTTTCTATACTCCGAGAAAGCGCATCAGACATACCCAGTTTTTATGTGGGTCACCTCATCTATCAGTATTCGGAAGATGACTCTGGCTGGGAAGGAACAGCAGACAGAGTGAAGCGCTCGGCTGCAGAGAGCTGGAAAGAATGGACTGGGATAACCCTTCCCGGAATCCGCGCTGGTTGCAAGGAAGACAGGACGCTTGCATTGATTCTCACTGTGACTTCACGCAAGTAGTCCTCGACTCACAACCACAAATTGTCAGCTGCAGTTGTTAAGTGAGTTTTGCTCCATTTTTACGACCTAAATTTGCCACAATGGTTAAGCAAATCGCTCCGGTTGTTCAAAGAACCACGTGGGTTGTTTAAACAAATCTGGCCTCCCCTGTTGACTTTGCTAAGTCGCAAGTTGTCAGGGAAAGTTAGAAATAGTGATCACGTGACCCTGGGACAGTGCAATTGTCATAAATACACGCCAAGTGTCAAGTGCCCCAATTTTGGGTCATGTGACCATGGGGATGCTGCAAAGGTCATAAGTGTGAAAAGCAGTCATAAGGCACTTTGATCAGTACCATTGCGACTTTGAATAGTCACTAAATGAATGGTTGTAAGAGTTCGTTTAGTGACTGTTCAAAGTTACAATGGCACTAAAAAAATGACTTATGACCGTTTTTCACACTTATGACCATTGTGTCAAGTAAGACCCCCAATGAAAGAAGACTCCGAGGCTTGAGGTTCCTCAAAGATCCATTTAATTAGAGATGCCATATTGGCACATCTGGGAAAACCCGAATCTGAAAGCTTCCAGGTTTTCACCACCCAAATGAAAGTTCAAGTCCCTGCCCAGCACCCACATGATCCAATCAGGCACCGTCCCAACTGGAGATGCCTCCCAGTCACACCACTCCAGGTGCAGGGCAAGGTGTCCTTGACTCTCTGAGAAAGTAATGTTATTTAGACTATATATCTCCCATACTCCATATAATCCCCCCTCCCATTTTCCCACAGCAGAAATTGTGGCAGGCCTGAAGGCCCAATGCAAAAGATTCCTTCCAGGCCTGACACATTGCAGCATCCCCATGGTCACATGATCAAAATTCAGGTGCTTGACAACTGACTCGCATTTATGACGGTTGCAATGTCCTGGGCTCATGCCGGATCACCTTTTGCGACCTTCTGGCAAGTGTAGTCAATGGGGAATCCAGATTCACTTAACAACTATATTACTAACTTAACAAATGCAATGATCCACTTAACAACTGTGGCAAGAAAAGTTGCACAATGGGGCAAACTCACTTAACAAATCTTTCACTTGGCAACATCAATTGTGGTCATAGCTCAAGGACTGCCTGTATAGTGTTGCTATCAGAGTAACACCTAGTAAGGATGATGGGCTACCATGGGAGTCTAGTCTGGGTGATGGATTCTGTGTTTGGAGTTGGGGGCTTCACCTTGTAGCTACAAATGTGGCAACTACATTTTTATACACCATGAATCATTCATTTAGAGCAGTGTTTCTCAAACTCATCCACTTGAAGATGTGTGGACTTCAATTCCAGCATACTGAATGTGGCATTCTGGGAATCTACATATCTTCAAGTTGCTGAGTTTGAAAAAATCTAATATAGAGTAAATATCAAGATAGTCACTTAAATATGTTTAATATATTATCAGAGACAAATAGAAAACCAGTGTGTGCCTAGTGATTAAGGCACCATGCTAGAAACATTCAATGAATGGATGTAGGAACTGGGCATGGCTAGTCTAGTGAAGAGAAGGACCAGGGGAGACATAAGTGTTCCAATATTTGAGGGGCTGCCACAGAGAGGAGGGGGTCAAGCTATTTTCTAAGGCACCTGAAAGGCCAGACAAGGAACAATGGATGGAAACTGACCAAGGAGAGAGTCAAACTAGAAATAAGGAGGAACGTTGTGACAGTGAGAACAATCAACCAATGGAATAGCTTTGCCTTCAGAAGTTGTGGGAGCTTCAACACTGGAAGCTTTCAAGAAGAGACTGGAGTGCCATCTGTCAGGAATGGTGTAGGATCTCCTGCTTGGGCAGGGGGTTGGACTAGATGACCTAAAAGGTCCCTTCCAACTCTGTTACTCTGTTAAACTAGGAGACTGTGAGGTCTACTTCCACCTTACGCCTGAAAGCCAGCTGGGTGACTTTGGGCTAGCCACTTTCGCTCAGGCCATAACACCAGTCTTGTGACAAGCCAGGCAATCAATTCCTAGTGCAACCAATGAATCAAAATTTGGCACCTCTGAAAAAATGCCAATCTTGCATTTGTGGGAAAACACAGAGAAGAAAGAGGAGGAGGAAGAGGGAGGAGGAGGAGGAAGAGGGAGAAGAAGGAGGAGGAGGAAGAGGAGGAAAAGAAGAAGAAAAAGAAGGAGAAGGAGGAGAAGGAGGAGGAGGAGGAGTTCCTAGAGGCAAATATAGTTTATGTGTATAGTTTATGACAATTGGACTTTCCTGCAGTGATGCTGTAACGATGGCAATTTCAGCATGTGGTCTACACTTTAACTTGACCATGACCTTTTGTTTATAACCACAACTAAAATGTTTTAAGGTCTTATGAAGGTTTTATTTTTAGTCTGTACCTGCTTGGCATGAGTCAAGGTTGACTCAGCCTTGCTTCTGAGGTGGGTAAAAGGAGGACCCAGATTGTTGTGGGCAATAGGCTGACTCTGTAAACCGCTTAGAGAGGGCTGTAAAAAGCACTGCGAAGCGGTATATAAGTCTTAATTGCTATTGCTATGGTTGCGTCAGAGCCAGAGGTTGATTCAATATCACTTTAAATATTGATTTTTAAAAATATTGTTGATTGTGCTTGATTTCCTTGCACTTAAGTATAAATATATATATATTTTTAAAGAGATGTCCGAATGTACTCTGCCTTTGATTCTATGAAGATAAAAGGTAGTGCAAAATTACCAGAAAAAAGAAAAAAAATACTACTATTGGCTTATGTATTTCCTTTGAGGTTGAAACCTTCTGTATCTGGGATTTTTTTTAAAAAACAACAACCCCTGATTACTATAGCTAAAAATATGCTTTAATAGAGCAATCCTATGCTCGGCTCAAAATGCTTCTACAGCAGAATGTTCTGACCTTGCCAAACATCCTCCAGGCAGGGAGGAAGCAGAAAAAGAAGCCAGAATTATTTCTATGATTGTTAGTTGGTTTGTGGGGGGAAAAAGACTTCTTCCACAGTAAGCAATGATATTATTTATAGAATCTTCGGAACACAAAAATGTGGAGTTAAAAAGAACCGGAAGGATCATCTAGTCCAGGGATCCCCAATTCCCTGTCCATGACCTAGTGGCCGGCTGCAGCCCTTTTGGAACCAGGCCGTGGAAGTGGTGGCGAGCACTGCTCTGACCCAGGCTTCCCAAGAGCATGAAGCAAACTCCTCGTCCCCATAAAAGCCCCTTTTATTAATTGACTGTGAATTTTGCTCATTCACATCCAGCAAAGTCTTTTGAGGGAGGATTTACACTCACAGACCTTATCTGGCTTGGAGAGCTGGCAGGCTGATATCTGCAAAAATTGGCAAGGAGTCTAGGAGAGTCACGAATTACTTAAGCGAACTAATTGTCTCCTGCAAACTCCACTCCCCTTTCGCTCCTCTTTTATTTCCTCTGGGAGGGGCCTTTTATCGTCCACCTGTGGTCTTACTCCCAAGTCGACCCCTGTTCTTTAGCTGTTCCCTTCGTCTAGCAACTCTGCACATGCGCACACTGGGAACAGGCTCCAGCTGTTTGTCTGCCTCACTGATGTCTGACTCTGAAGGCAGCTGATAACTGGCATATGGCTCTGGCCCCCTCTCTGCCTCCAACACAGAACCCTCATCAGAGCCTTCCCCAGACTCCAGGACTGACCCATGTTCCTCCTGGTCCTCCCCAACCTCCTCACTGTCTGAATCTGCTGCCAGCTCCGCTGGCCACTGGCAGGCCACAACAACCACGCCTGTGTACACATGAAGCTGCATTTGTGAAAGTGGTGCACAAGTGTGAAACCCTTTCCTCTTCCACACACCCCCAAGCACCATCTCCTCCACTGGCCTGCCATGTCAGAAAGGTTGGGGACCGCTGATCTAGTCCAATCCTCTATAAGGGGCAGGAAAACTACCCATGGGATGCTGTAGTGCAGCCTTTTCTCCAAAGCACTGGGGAACCCCATCACATCCACAGGGAGAGAGTTTACTCTGGTAGAGATATTACCAAAGTTTTTAATTGTATATAAATGATAATCAAGGGCATAGAAATAACAAGAGTCTGTAGAAACTTCAGAAGCTTTGTGAAAAGACAAATGGCATGATGGAATACAGTTGTCTTCCCCGATTGCAGAATGGGGCAACTTGCTCTGGCTTCTTGCCTGTTGTGGCCAGCCAGCAGCCAGGGTAGCTGGTGCAGATTCAGACAGTGAGGAGGTTGGGGAGGAACATGGGCCAGTCCTGGAGTCTGGAGAAGGCTCTGGTCAGTGCTCTGCATTGGAGGAAAATATGGGGCCAGGGCTGTCCGACATTTATCAGCTACCTTCGGAGTCGGAGATCAGTGGGGCAGAAGAGCAGCTGGAGCCTGATCCCGATGTGCGCAGAGCTACCAGGAGAAGGGAACAGTTAAGGAACAAGGGCCGACTCATGAGTAAAGGCACAAGTGGACGGTGAATGGCCCCTCCTATAGGGAATAGGAGCGAAAGGGGAGGGGAGTTTTCGGGAGATAATTAGTCCGCTTACTGTATTTTTCGGACTATAAGACGCACCAGTGTATAAGACACACCAAGATTTCGAAGAGGTAAATAAGAAGAAAAAGTGTTTGCCTTCCCTCAGCCCCCAGCAGCACTCTGCAGGGCTTCAGCAGAGCTGGGGCAAGGCAAAAATATCCCTGTTTTTGCAAAAACGGACAAAAACGGGCTGTTTTTTTGCAAAAAATGAGGCTTTTTTGCCTTTTCCCTTCCCTTTTCACCCCTTTTTTGCAAAAGTGGGATGCAGGGGTGGGGCTTCGGGAGGCCAATAATGACTGTGTTCAGTGTATAAGACACACCAACATTTCCATGCTCTTTTAGGTGGGGGAAAAGGTGTACCTTATACTCTGAAAAATACGGTAATTAGTGTGAAGGTTTGTTCATGACTCTCAGAGACTCCTTGCCAAGTATTTTCTTATACAGCATTGCGTTTGGAAGATATCGGCCTGGCAGCACTCCAAGCCTGATAAGGTCTGTGGCTGTAAATTCATCCTTGAAAGACTTTGCCGGGACTTTGCTGAATGTGAATGAGAGGAATTCACATTAACTTAATAAAAAGGGGTTTTGTCGGGACAAGGAGTCTGCTTGGTGATTTTGTGAAGGTTAGGTCAGAACATTGCCATGGCCATTTAGCCATAGCTGACTTGCCACGGCCAACTTACCATGGCTTATTCAACGTGGCCAACTATCTATGGGACAACTCACCGTGGCCAACTGGCCACAGGACAATTCTCCATGGGACAATTTGATACAGGATAACTATAACTCAAGAGAGAGTCAAGTAGAGTTGCAACTCACCCCAGACTTGAGGACTTCTAGCTTGAGAAGGTTCAAACGTGAAGCAAGACGAGTCCCACTGCAATTCTTTAGTCCCTCTCTTGAGTTATCCTGCATTGAATTGTCCCATGGTGAGTTGGCCACAGTGAGTTATACACTATGAGAAGGTCAGGGTGAGTCAGGTAAAGTGAGTGGTCCTAGACCTGATGACTGGGAGACTAAGGGAGGTTAATATCAAGAGGGGAATCTTCCAACGAAATTCACTAGCACAACTATTTTTATCAGTGCATTGATTCCTCTGTCAACACTATTGAACTAGTCTTGCTCATGGTTATTAAACATCATTTACATGGATGTGTTGAAGCTGTATGGAAAAGCACCCTTACCATCAGCATGGAAAAGATAGTGACCTTTGAAGATGCTTTATGGAAATGACATCAAAAGTCTGGTTGAGGAAGAGCACTACAAATACCTGGGCATCCATCAAGCTGACAACATCAAGCACACTGAAGTCAAGAAGAAGATTAGAGGTGAATACATCATGAGAGAGTGAAGAAGATCTTATAGTCCAAACTCAGTGGAGGAAATATTATCAAGGCAATTTACACCTGGAAAATTCCAGTCATTAGGTACACAAATGGAATAGTGGACTGGATTTAAGCAGAACTAAAAGTCCTGGGTAGGAAGACCAGAAAAATAATGACAGTGAATCATGCCTGTCACTCAATTCAGCAATGTTGACAGACCCTACTTACCAAAGGAAATAGGTGGGCGTGGAATGTTGCAAGTACATCAGACAGTTGAAGAAGAAAAAAGGGCATTGGAAGAATATCTGAAGGACAGTGAAGAAGATGCATCATAAACCACGAAGGCTTACTGAATACCAGAGAGACCGAACTGGTGTACAAGAAAGACCGAACGAAGAACAGAAAGAAGATGTGGCAATGCAAAATATTTAATATGGCCAGTACTAGTAGGCAAAGTAGATAACAAGATCTGATAATGGCTAAAATAGGAAAGTTGAAGAAAGAGGCAAAGGGACTTGATTTTGACTGCCCTAGACCAAGCCTTATGACTAAATACATTCATGGCTGAAAAACTGCATCCAGTTTTGGTCACCATGTTAGAAAAAAGTTATTGAGATGTTGGGAAAAGTGCAGAGAAGAGCAACTAGGATGATAAAAGGCCTGGAGACTAAAACATACGAAGAATGACTGCAAGAACATGGCTAGTCTAGTGGAAAAAAAGGACCAGGGGTGACATGATAGCAATATTCCAGTATTTAAGAGGTTGCTAGAAAGAAGAGGAAGTCAACTTATTTTCCAAAGCACCCAGAGGGCAGGACAAGAAACAATGGATGGAAGCTAATCAAGGAAAGGAGCAACCTGAAATTAAGAAGCAACCTGAAATTCCTAACAGTGAGGATAATTAACTAGTGGAACAGCTTGCCTTCAGAAGCTGTGGGTGCTCCATCACTGGAGGTTTTTAAGAAGAGACTGGACAGCCACTTGTCTGAATAGTATAGGGTTTCCTGCTTGAGCAGGGGGTTGGACTAGAAGACCCCCAGGGGCCCTTCCAGCTGTATCCTGAATGATAAGAATTGAGTAGATAGCAACAGACAGCAAAATCTGTCTGTCCTAAAACACTGAAAAAAACAGTGGATCACTTAGTTAGCTGCTGCAGGAAGATAGCACAAAGTGATTACAAACAAATGGACTAACAAAGTAGCAATCTTGATGCATTGGAAAAATGCAAGAAATACCATTTGCCTGAAAGCAAGAACTGATGGGATTACAAAACAGACAAGTAATAGAAAATGTAGAAACTAAAGTACTCTTGGACTTTGGGATTCAAACTAGACAATCAACTGCCATGTAACACCCCAGACTTAACAATTGTTGATTAAAAAAGACCAAAAAGTCTGGATAGTAGATGTTGCAGTATCCGGAGATAGCAGAAAAGAAGATAAAGTACTGGAGAAAAATCACAAAATATGAAGACCAAATGGAAGTAGAATAACAATGGCAAAAAAAGCAAAGATAGTACTGATTGTAATAAGCACCTTGGGTGCAATTCCAAAAACATCTGGAGCAGCACTTGAACATCATCAACATTGATAAAATTACTGCTAGTCAATTGTAAAATTGTGGCTTTACTTGAAACAGCTTACATCCTGCAACAATATCTTTAGTATTGTTCAGCAATAATATCTACAACAACATCTGCCTAACCAAGGTCCTTGAGTAGTGCAGTATGCAATGGATAGGCAAACATTCCAAATTGAATCTAAACATCTGGCTGATAGTGTGACCAACCATAGTATATTAAATTTGTTTACTGCCTGACTCTCAAAAAATCTGAGTTATACTTATGCCATTTTTGTTTTGGAAACCCTGGCTACTAGAGCCATGGTGGTTAGAATGCAATATTGCAGGAACCTCTTCTCACTGCCAGGAGTTCGATCCTGACCAGCTCAAAGTTGACTCAGCCTTCCATCCTTTAGGGCTGGGTCAAATGAGAACACAGGATGCTGACATTGTAAACTGCTTAGGGAAGGCTGTAGAGCACTACGAAGTGATATATAAGTCTAACTGCTACTGCTGCTTTTGCTATCTGGCACCTTCAGTTTTACAACTTTGCCAATTATTTATACACATCATTTTGACATGTTTACTGCTCATGGTATCTTTTTATTACTGGATCTCATTTTATATAATATTAGATTTAACTTTCCAGTATTCTGAACGTCATTCTATTTATTTATATCCTATAATTCAGTCCTCCAGGTATTGTAAGAAATTATGATCTTCGTTTTAATGCAACAAAATAGAATAATATAAAAGCACGCAAATACAATAATAAAGACATACAATAATTAACATAAGTATGTAAGCCTGGCCACACTGGAATGAGCCAAAGCCCATTGTAGTCCACAGTGGTCAGATATATGCCGCTAGGACAGTGTTGGTGAACTTTTTCGGCACTGATTGCCGAAACAGCAGCACGCGTGTGCAGAGAAGCACCAGAAACTGGTAGAGCAGCTCCTTGGTGCGTAAGCACATGCAGGGAAGCTGAGCTTCCAGTGTCTGGTGTGCGCATGCACGCCCGTCACCTGGTCTTCCAGTTTCTGGCGTGCATGTGCGTGCAAAGATCAGCTGGCTGGTGCGCAAGCATGCACGAGAAACAAGCAGCTTAGCTTGCCACATGCATGCGCACCAGGGTGCTGCTCTTCCAGTTTCCAGCACTCTTGTGCATGCGAAGACCAGCTGGCCATCACAGCTCTAGTGCATTCACAAGGAACAAGAGAAGACAGATACCCTTTCTGCTTTTGTTCCATGGCTACTGGTATTTGGAGCAGGCTGTTCCAAACTTTGAATTGAATCCTTGAGAGACCAGTCCTTCATAGACTTAACAGGATAACAGTGTTGGGAGGGACTTTGGAGATCTTCTAGTCTAACCCTCTGCTCAAGGCAGGAGACCCTACACCATCTTAGTCAAATGCCTGTCCATTTACTTCCTGAAAACCTCCAGTGTTGGAGCATTCACAACTTCTGGTAGCAAGTTGTTCTGTCAGAAAATTTCTCCTTAGTTCTCGGTTTGTTCTCTCCTTGATTAGTTTCCACCCATTGCTTCTTGTCCTTCTTTCAGGTGCTTTAGAGAATAGATTGAGACATAAACACCCTCTTCTTTGTGACAGCCCCTCAAATATTAGAAGATGCCACCATGCCATCCCAAGCCCCTCTCCTCGCCAGACTAGACACGATTTCTCCATTCCTTTCTCCTCTTAAGTCCACCCGTCAGAAGCCATCGCCTTGTTTTGTAGCAATAAATACCACAAGTTAATGATCCATTAAGTAGGTCAGTGGCAGTATCATGAGCTTTCAAGGTCTGAGGTGAGTTCAACCCTTTTGTTTAGCATTACGGCGCAGTCTCTGCATGAGTTATCTGTACATGAAATACAGCACAGCCATTTCCTTAACAACAAAAATAAAGGGATGACTAGAACCTTCCTGGCCTATTAGTGACGGCTTGCAAGACACCCATGCTTACTGGGGAATTATCAAAATATAAGACTGAGGCAATTTCTAACAATATGCGCTGGTTTCTTGTTTAACCTTTCCAAAATACCAGATGGGTTGAAACTTATTGAGCCTCCGTTACAGCCCCTGTTTTGCCTGCAGAAAATCCCAGCCTGAATTTCTTTGCCTGGATACCTTGGAGGGCATTGAGGTTGGTGAACAAGGAGAGGAAGGTCCCCTTTCTACCATCTTCCCTCCATCACACCAGACTCAGAAGATTCATTTGGGTCTTTCCTTAAAACCAAGGTCAGACATTTTAAATATAAAGATATCATTTTGAGCAGGTATTGCATGCCAGAGAAATAGTAATGTTGTCTTAGACCAGAATATACCATCTTTGGGGTATGCAAGGAACTGGAGCGCCCAGAAAAAGAGGCCCAAGGGCAGAAGTATAGAAGGAAAAGGAGGATATCTTACCTTCTGTGATGTTCAGATGGACTGCTCCATGACCAAGTTGTGCTATCGCCAGCAAACTCACCACAAGGAGAAGCAGCATCTGAGGATAAGAGGAAAGGAAATGTCCATACAAAGATTACACAACAGGACTTAACACAACAGAATTACAGAATTGGAAAGGACCTTCTAGTCTGAACCCCCTACTCAAGCAGGAGACCCTACCCCAGGGGTGTCAAACTCGATTTCATTGAGGGCCACATCAGGGTTGTGTTTGATCTTGGGGGACCAGAGTGGGCATGGGCAGGGTTTCAAAACTCACTTAACAAATTTCTTACTTCGCAACATATTTTGGCCTCAACTGTGGTCGTAGGTTGGCTTTAAAACAGAAAGAACTGCGACGAATCAAGAAATGCAACAGATGATTTTAATCAAATTGAAAGGAGGCATTCTTGTACTCCAAGTACATTAAGTACATATGGGCAGGAATAAACACCTTTTCAGAATGCTTTATACAGCAACAGGTCGAAACTGCCAAATTCTGCAGGGTTCTAGGAGCGTGTGGCCAGCAAAGAGATTATTTGATCCTGAACATGCACAATGGGAATAATTCTGAATGGTGGGTGACCCATACGGGACCGAAAAAGGCTGATTTTATTTCCCAGAAAGGAATATATAGAAATAAAATAATCCCTCAGATGAACAGAGTTCTTGTTCATGTGAGGCTTTAGAGGCTAAAATTAGTATTCTAAAATGGATTTGGAAATTAATAGGAAGCCACGCAACTGATAAAAGAATTTGGTTTGAATGTCACACAGCAATTGCAATTGCAAAAGTTCTGGCCACCAGCTCCTGCTCTACCTGCAAATTTTAAATCATCTTCCAGGGAGCTCTGTATAAAAGGACACTGTAGTCATCAACCCTGCATCCTACCCAATAAATGAGTTTTACTTTAACATGAAGTGGCCTAAATTGGTTATAAAACCATGCCTAGCCATTGGCACTAACTGCACGTCCTCTGAGCATGCTGAATTTAAAAGGTACGCATTGCATAAATGACTTCATAAATGAAGTGCTGTAAAAGGATTTTCCAGATCAGCAGTATGGGTTTCTTCCTGAGCCCAAGTTTTAACCTGTTCATTGTTTCAGCCATTTTCCTACGATGAAATGATGAAAAACAGAGCTCCCATGGAGCAGAAATGCAGGAATTAGGAAGGGGGAATGTTTAATCAATTTAATATTTAAAAAACTTAAAAGCTTTGATAAAAGATAGATTTATATAGTTCTAGCCCCATACCGGTGGGACTGAAGGAATGCAGTATCTTAGACACTGAGCTTGTTGATCAGAAAGATTTGAAAGGCAGTTTGAATCTCTAGTGCCAGGTAACGGAGTGAGTTCCCATTACCTGTCCCAGCTTCTGCCAACCTAGCAGTTCGAAAGCATGTAAAAATGCAATTAGAAAAAATAGGAACCACCTTTGGTGGGAAGGTAACAGTGTTCCGTGCGCCTTTGGTGTTTAGTCATGCCAGCCACATGACCATGGAGACATCTTCGGACAGCACTGGCTCTTTGTTGAAACAGAGATGAGCACCGCCCCCTAGAGTCAGGAATGACTACCACATATGTGCAAGGGGAACCTTTACCTTTGCCCAGTACTGGGCCACATTAATGGCAGAGATATATCTGACTAGCAAGTTATTCTGTGCGCAAATCGGTCCCGGAGAGCACTGTAAAAGATGGATAGTTGTTGAACAGTGCCTCATGTGAATATCCTCGTGCTTGAGGAGAAACCCCCATTTCCCCATGTAATCTTTAGTTCTAACTAGGCCAATGTTTAAATATCTCCAGATTGTCCACTCCTCCTCCACACCTCCAGGCAGCTCCGCAAGCAGTTCTATCCAATTATGAAGAGGTTTTACTTGAGATTTCCATCTTTTTTTTTAATCATTCCTTTTGGGGTATAGTAACAATCTCCTCAGCCCACTGATGACATCTCAGTCCACAGCTCCAGACAATTTCTCTAGGTTGTTCCATGTAAAAGTTTAAAAAAATGGGGGCAAGAGAGAATCTTGAGTAGCCTCTCAGACCCATTATAAAAGTTGGAAGCATTCACTTTAGATTTTAGATTAACAGAGTTGGAAGGGGCCTTGTAGGTCATCTAGTCCAACCCCACCAGCCAAGCAGGAGACCCTACACCATTTCCAACAAATGGTAGTCCAGTCTCTTCCTGAAAGCCTCCAGCGATTAAGCTCCCACAACTTCTGAAGGCAAAGTTGTTCCATTGGTTGATTGTTCTCACTGTCAGAAAATTTCTCCTTATTTCTACGTTGAATCTATCCTTGTTCAGTTTCCACCCATTATTCCTAGTCTGGCCTTCAGATGCCTTGGAAAATAGCTTGATCTTTTCCTCTCTGTGGCAGCCCCCCAAATATTGGAGCACTGCTATTACGTCTCCCCTGGTCCTTCTCTTCACTAGACTAGCCATGCCCAGTTCCTGCAACCGTTCATTGCATGTTTTAGCCTCCAGGACCCTAATCATCCAGGTTGCTCTTCTCTTTCTGAGTGTGTGCCCACCCATGAAGAATTTAAGTCACCCTGACCCCAATACTCCAAGTCCCATTCCAGAGGAAGCATTCAAGAATCACCGAGAGGTCCTGAAAACCTACAGACTTGTATTTTCTCAGTCCCCAAGGTAATCAGGATAGCTTCCATCCCAAAATTCCAGCAAGGAAAAAGAGCAGAAGGGATTTAAATAATTTGTGTCCTCCAGAACTCTTGGGAATTGTCAAGATGTCACCTACTCTGAAACTCAAGAATTTTGTGAGAGAAACTGGATGATCAGTCTTGAAAACAGAAGACCTACGTTGGCTTCTTCAGCAGTTGAATCACCCTTCAAACACATTTCTTCTCCGATCAACATATTGTGAGCCCAGTCCTGACAGATTTCATTAGTGAGGAAAGACAAAGATCTGGAGCCTGAGCAGTCAATCTTTTCATCTTCAAAGGCTTCCAGCTGGTGGGACAGGGCTTCATTTGGTTTCATCTGCAGAGACATGCATTCATAATGTCATGCTAGGGAAATGCTAATCAGCTGCCTAGCAGTACCAGGATGTAGAAGCCAATGGCAGCCTCTGAGGTGCGTCATGCTGGCAACCATCAAGTGCCATATGAGCAGGGGTGGGATTCAAAACTTTTTACTACCGGCTCTGTGGGCTTGGTGGGCGTGGCTTGGTGGGTGTGGCAGGGGAAGGATACTGCAAAATCCCCCTTTCCTCCCAATCAGCTGGGACTCGGGAGGCAGAGAATAGATGGGGGTGGGGCCAGTAAGAGGTGATATTTACCAGTTCTCCAAACTACTCAAAATTTCCACTACTGGTTCTCCAGAACTGGTCAGAACCTGCTGAATACCACCTCTGCATATGAGGCCCATGATCTGCCTATATGAAGAGTGGGTAACTATGGCAACTTTAAGATCTGTGGACTTCAACTCCCAGAATTTCTTAGTCAGCCAGGAATTCTGGGAGTTAACGCCCACAGGTTGTAGATTTATCATAGTTCCAAAACCCCTGGCTCAGTGGTGAAATTCAATTTTTTTTACTACCGGTTTTGTGGGGGTGGCTTGGTGGGCATGGCAGGGGAAGGATACTGCAAAATCCCCATTTCCCTCCCACTCTGAAACCAGCCAGAGGTGGTATTTGCTGATTCTCCAAACTACTCAAAATTTCCGGTTCTCCAGAACCTGTCAGAACCTGCTGAATTTCACCCCTGCCCTGGCTTATATCAATCTAGAGATCAGAGGGATACTGCTGTTCTTAAGTGGCAATAGCAATAGCACTTAGACTTGGCACTTACAGCCCTCTCTAAGCAATTTACAGAGTCAGCGTATTTCCCCCAACAATCTGCGTCGTCATTTTACCAACCTTGGAAGGATGGAAGACTGAGACAACCTTGAGCCGGTCAGGATCGAACTGCCAAACTGCTGGCAGTTCGAATCTCATTGGCTCATGATTGACTCAGCCAAACTGCTGGCAATCGGCAGTCAGCACAATTACCCTGCAGTACTGCATACTAGAGGGACGCAGTGACTCAGAGGCTAAGACACTGAGCTTATTGATCAGAAGGTCAGCAGTTCAGCGATTTGAATCCCTAGCGCCGTGTAACGGAGTGAGCTCCTGTTATTTGTCCCAGCTTCTGCCAACCTAGCAGTTCGAAAGCATGTACAACATGCAAGTAGAAAAATAGGGACCATTTTTGGTGGGAAGGTAACAGCGTTCCATGTGCCTTCACCGTTTAGTCATGCCGGCCACATGACCATGGAGACGTCTTCAGACTGTGCTGGCTCTTCGGCTTAGAAACAGAGATGAGCACTGCCCCCTAGAGCTGGAAAAGACTAGCACACATATATGGGGAAACCTTTACCTTACTGCATTCTAACCACTGTGCCATCACAGTTCGAGTAACTTGTTAGTACAGTACAGTATATATAAAACAAGGCTAGTTCCAAGCCTATACTTCCATCTGAATTTGGCCAAATCAAGGCATCCTTGTCAAAGCATGTATGAACATTTCTACTGGCAAAATAACGCAAACATTTTTTCACAATAAATTCTTATGGCTTCCACATACTGAATCTGTAGTGCCACACACTCCTTTCCCATCTTGTAACTATGATTTTACTTTGATGGTATTTTCATTTAGTACCAGGAATATTTATCTTTGAAAATTTTAATGACACCCACCTATCTTATTCTGTAAGCCATGCAGAGTTGCTTCAAAATGAGATGGGTAGCAAATTAATTTAATAAATGAATAAAAATTAAATAAATACAAAGCACTGTCTCTTCTTATACAAGCTTGTACAATTCCACCCCATTTTATTTGTCTGTCATCTGTCTATCAATCATCCCCATCCATCCATCCATCCATCCATCCATCCATCCATCCATCCATCCATCCATCTATCTATCTATCTATCTATCTATCTTATGTATCACATTTTTGAACTTCCAGTGATGGAGTCATCCACAACTTCTGAAGGCAAGCCATTCCAAATGGTTGATTGTCCTCACTGTTAGGAAATTTCTCCTTAGTTCTGGGTTGATTCTCTCCTTGATTATATCTATCTATCTATCACTTTTTTCAGTGCTGTTGTAACTTCAAATGGTCACTAAATGAATGGTTGTAAGTGGAGTACTACCTATAGTGGGATGAAAATTTGAGATAAATAAAGGTTATCTATCTATCATCTATCTGTCTGTCTGTGTCTGTTTGTCTACCATATCTACTGTACCTACCTACCTTCCTGCCTGCCTGCCTACCTACTTATCCACCTACCTACCTACCTACCTACCTACCTACCTACCTACTTACCTACCTAATCTATCATTTACAGTATCATCTATGTATCACAGTTTAGAACCACCCATTTCCCTCAGCTGTTTCATTATTTGGTGCACACAATTCCCTCAGCTGTTGCTGGCACTGCTCTTTGCCTTTAATCTAAATTGTAAACATTATTTTCTTATAATTAATACTTGACTACCTAATTTGGATCATATCCCCAAATCCTTCAAAATGCAATTTCTCGCCTCCCCAGTGCATTTCTCTAAGTGAAAAAAAATCTGTCATAATTTAAAGAAATCTATATTGTATAATAAATGTATTTTGGACAGGATGCATGTTTAGTCCTATATGTATCTGAGTGTGTTTGTGCTTAATGTTCTCATTTGTTTTGTTACAATCCCAACACTTGGGGCTGTAAGTCTTATGCTTTCAAATATCCACAGAGGTGATATACCACCCCAGTGCCACTTAGAAATAGCTTCCCCCTATATATATATTTAGCTTTTTTTTAAAAAAAAACTTGCATTCTAAAAAATATCCCCATCTATAGATTGGATGACTTCTAGAGAGTCCCTTGTGAAAGCAAGAAAACTCACCACATACGAGGGATCTAATCCAGCAGAGCTTTGTTTATTCTTTTAATGTTCTTAATGGATAGAAAACCCCTTTTGGAGACAAATGGACAAGGGTCTTTTATTGTTGTAGAACAGGAGTGTCAAACTTGATTTCATTGAGGGCCATATCAGGGTTGTGTTTGACCTTGGGAGGTTGGGCTGGGCATGGCCAGCTCAATATCACTTGTGTTGGGGGCGCCTGGCGTGGCCCAAGTGCTCTGCAGTGGTACAATTCAGCCGGTTGTCTATCTGCTGTGTCACATCCTGTTTTTGATGCTCTGTGCATGCGCAGAATGTCCTCCGCTCGTGCTCACATTTGCGAACCGGTAGCAAAAGTAAGTTGATTTCACCCCTGGTGCTCTGCCAGCGAAAACAGGCCCCCAAGCTCCATTTTTGGCTGCGACGGCCTCCTGCAACCCTCTGCCAACGAAAACAGAGTTCCGTTTTTGCTGGCAGAGGCACCGCAGGCTGGTCCTTCACTGTTTCCAGGGTGGCCCCATGGCAGTGGTGGGTTCCGGATCCTGTTGCAACCTGTACGCTGCAACAGGGCCCGGCGTCCACCACGTGAATGCACGCAGTGCACCTATGCATACTTACTGCACGCAATGCTCCAGCTGTTCGGCGGAGCATCACGCAGGTGCCATACGCTCTGTGCGTATGCACGAAAGCCCCGATCGGCTCAAATAGTGGTAAGGAGAGCGGGCGGGAAGGTGGAACGGTACCTGGTGCTCCCAGCAGCACTGGTACGTCTATACCAGGATGTACCGGTCGTATCCTACCACTGCCCCATGGGCCAGATGTAAGGACCTCACAGGCTGGATCCAGCTCACAGGCCTTGAGTTTGACACCCCTGTTGTAGAAGATAGGTGGGCAATATTGTCACCTTGACCTTCCAAACCTCTTTCTCTCTCTTGCCTGTGCTAAAACCCACCGGTTTATTTCACGTTTCCCAAATGTTTTAGGAGAAGAAGACATCTCCAAATGCTGATCCTGAGCCTTGGTCTGCCCAGACACGGACTATTTATATATCAGCCAATCAAGAACACAAAAGGAGAAGCAGAGAGAATCACAATGGGGTGGCCACACGGACCATCTGTTGGTAGAAAATTCAGGAGTAAAACACAGTTTTCCGTCCACCACACAAAATCTGCCCCTTCCTTGCCACAGTTCTTATGATGCTGTATTCAGGGAAGCAGCCCAAAGGCACAAGCGGGGCGAGGATGGCGCAGATATGTTATTTTGCTATAAAACCCAGCCTGGAGATGAAGAAGAAAAAGGGGAACCCTTTCGTCAGAGGGAGAGACGGTGTATGGCTGCCCTCGTGTGGTTGTTTCATCAAGAGCTGCAATCATTAGGAGATGCCCTTGCTGCATCCTCCCAGTTATGGGTACCAGCAAAGGATCTAAGGGAGGTAATTCTCCCTCGGATGCTACAAACCCTTCCTGTCGCCATTTCCACCTAAAGAGAGAGCTAATGTTTTGGGGTTTTTTTTAGAAATAGGGGTAGAAAGTAAAACACTTGTTCTCTCTTGTATAAGGAAACCTTTCTCCCGCTTAAGTGTTTTTAAGCCAGTGAGAGGACAGTCCTCACATTGTTTGATACACTCACTGCCTGCAGGAGGATCACTCTTAAAATCTTCCCTGATGGGACATGCCTCTCTTAGAAGGCAACAGTGCTAGAAAATTGGAACCTTTGGTACAACAACGGAAAGGGGAAGGGGAAAGAAAGGAAAGAAAAAGAAGTGGAGGGGAAGGGAGGGGAGGAAGAGGATGGGGGAGAGGAGAGGGCAGGAAAAAGGAGAAAGGAGGGTGAAAGGAGAAAGAGGAAAGGGGAAAGGAAAGGAAAAGGGAGGGGAGGGGAGAGGAAGAGAGAGGGGAGGGAGAGGAGAGGGTAGGAAAAAGGAGAAAGAAAGGAAAAAGAGGAAAGGAGAGAGGAGGAAGAGGGAGGGGGAAGAGGAAGAGGAGAGGGAGAGGGCAGGAAAAAGGAAAAAAGGAGAAAAGAGAGGAAAGGAGAGGAGAGGAAAGGGGAAAGGAAAGGAGAGGGGAGGGGAAGGAAGAAAGGAAGAGGGAGGAGAGGAACAAGAGAGGATGGGAAAAGGAGAAAGGATAGGAAAGGAAAGGGGAAAGAATCAGGAAAGAAAAAGGAAGAAAAGGAAAGAGAAAAAGAAAAAAAGAAAAGAATGAAATGTTCCACAGATCCTACTTTAAAAAAAAAAAAGGATTTCCATGAAATTATAGTATCAGGTTGGTCATATCTAGGCTACAATATCTGGACAACTCCCTAGTTGTTAAACAAACAGGCAGCATTCCTTTGGCACTATCTTGTAGTCATCCAAATATTTTGTGGCCCAGAAAATCTAAATTAATATGTGATTTAAATGTAAGCTCTTCTGCTTCTAGGTAAATTCCATCACTGTTACACAAATGTCATAAAGTTGCATGTTGGATGACACTCTGAACTACAACAAGTATAAAAGGTAATACAGTACACCTATTTTGTGAGAGCGGGGTGTATAACCATCCTGCAAAATACAGAGTTGAGGCATGTATGAGTTCTACAGCAATACTTCCTAAGCCAGGGTAAATTACCCCAAATTGGGTAAATGTTTTTTCTTTGGGGAACAAACACATACCCATTATCCTTCAAAGCAAGGACATTTATATATATATATTCGTAGATTTTCACGGGTGTAAGTGCGCTGGTCTTGTTGTATTCGGGTCTTTTCCCATGTAAAATTGAGATTGTCTCGGCAATGTTTCGGCAAGGTCTCACTCGCCATCCTGATATATTGCACAAGCACAAAGCCGAAGGCACCAGCCTGAAGATGCCGAGTGGGACCTCGTAGAAACATTGCCAAGATATGCTCAATATATGTGTAATATATATATGGAAAGGGTTTGGGAATCAACTATTCCAAACCAGAACCTAATATTAAAGAATAAAATTAAACAAATTTCATTATGACAAGAGTCTAAGCTATAAGCTGTAAAAGACAGAAATGTCATCCTTAGCATAAATGATACAATCATGATAGAAGGAAATAAAACAGAGATCCTGGAGAAATTTTTATGGGAAGAGTTGGATAGATAGGTGTGAGCCTAAACAGGATTAGAGTTGCAGAGAAAAACATTCGAGAGAGAAAAATATTCCTAATGGGGAGCAATTTCATTTTAATCACCTCCTTCCTTTGTGATGGCACAATATAGGCACCCCGCTCAAATATTCCAGTATTTGAGGGGCTGTTACAAAGAGGAGGGGGTCAATTTATTTTCCAAAGCACCAGAAGGCAGGACAAGAAACAATGGATGGAAACTGATCAAGGAGAGAAGCAACCTGGAATTGAGGAGAACCTTCCTAATAGTGAGGACAATTAACCAGTGCAACAACCTGCCTCCAGAAATTGTGGGTGCTTCATCACTGGAGGTTTTTAAGAAGAGACTGGACAGCCACTTGTCTGAAATGATATAGGGCAGTGATGGCGAATCTTTTTTGGCTCGCGTGCCAAAAGCGGGGGGAGTGCAGGGGGGGCGTGTGCAGGCGTGCCACATCCATAATGCAATGTGCGACCCCAGCATGCATGCGTGCATGACCAGTGCTCCCCCCCCATTTTTTTGCATGCTTTTTTCGCCCTCCCAGGCTCCAGAGGCTTTATAGGAGCCTGGGGAGGGCAAAAACAGCCTCCCCCACCCTCAGAGGCCCTCCTGAGACTTCAGGGGCTTCCCTTAAGCCTCCGGAGCGCAAAAAACTGGTGCAAACCGGAAGTTCAGGAACAGACTTCCGGTTTGCCCGTAGACCCGGTTTTAGCTCTCCGGAGCCTTCAGGGGCCTTCCGGAGGCTTCCCTGAAGGCTCTGGAGGGCAAAAAACGACCCTACAAGCAAACCGGAAGTCACTTCCTATTTGTTCGTAGGGACGTTTTTCATCCTCTGTAGCCTTCAAGGAAGCCTCCGGAAGGTCCCTGAATGCTCCAGAGGACTGGATTGGTTGAGGTTTTTTTTGTGGTCTTTCATTTAGAGAGCTTGTAAAATGTAATAAACTTAAAGTAATGGTGCAAAAAGTGGACTGGTCGCCCAGAAAGCGATGTAAAATAGTATTATTAAGTAAATAAGGCTACAGTTATAAAGAAATTAGAAGAAAAAAATGGTGGAAACTTAACCAAATATAGCATTTCTATTTTTTTGAAGAGGTATAAGGAGACTCAATCACACTGGTAAAGGCAGGAAAAGATGCACAAGAGCAAGTGATGATAGAAGAATTAAGAAACTGTGCCTACTTGGTGGAAAAAAACCATATAGGTGTATACAACATGAAATGGCGCAACGCAATGTGAAGTTGAGTCCAAGGACTGTTCAGCACAGACTGCAGGAATTTGGCCTAAAATCTAGAATTCCACGAAAAAAGCCACCTTTATTCAACACAGGTTGAAAAGACTAAACTGGGCTAAAACCCATGTTACCTGGACAGAGGAACCATGGGACAGTGTTATTTGGAGTGATGAGATTTCTTGGTCTCATCTGTTTGGTTGTGATGGCATAGAAATACACTTAAAAACTTTTCCCAAAAGATTTCCACAATTTCCACTATTGTAATGTCCCCAGGTGATTTCCCAATGCAGTGAGCCCTGCTATTAGATGGGTAGAGGGCTAATCCTATCATGTCCTGGGGGCCATGTCTTAATCCCATCACTCTGCAGGGAGCTGCTTTGTCTTTAAAAATATGTTTTTCCTTTTCTCTTCCAGGGAAATATAATATTCTGCCTTTTTAATATTTCCTAGAATATTTCTCCTAAGAGGGGTGGGTGTTAACTTTCTTCAGCTTATTAGAAAAGGATATGTGAAATCATCCAATATGATTTATACAAAGAATCCCCATGCTGTGCTAACATGGGAGAATCTGACTATATAATCACAATTAAGGAGCATTAAATTTCACCTCTTTAAACGTGACCATGAAGGAGAAGAAGGTACAATGGAAGGTAGTGTAGGAGATGATCAGGCTGAGCCGGAGGGAGGGGTCAAATGCGTCATAAACCATGAGTCCCTGCGCTCCCACAAGACCTAAGTCCAGTCCACCTTGAATGCTTTCTTAATTCCCGCTCATTTCCCTTGATGGTTAGTAGTTCAGATTCTTGCAGAGCAGCTGTCCCCAACATTTCCGGCATAGTAGCCTGGCACAGGGAGGGCAGAGAGGATAAATCTGTTGAGTGGTAGGGCACATACAAGCGCCCACCACTCCATTTATGTGAGTGGAGTTGCGTGCACATGTACAGTTGCCCACTGCTTGCATGGTCCGGTTCTAAACAGGCTGTGGCCTGGTAGTGGGCCGTGGCCTGTGGATTGGGATCCCCCCATGCAGAGAGCTCAAGCTTGCAATAAATTTGAATTGCCTAAATCTCTTGATTTCCCGGGCGCTTGACAGATGACCTGCCACAGCGCCTTCTTGTGAAACTACTGTATTTTTCGGAGTATACGATGCTCCGAAGTATAAGACCCACCTAGATTTTAGAGAGGAAAACAAGGGAAATGCTACATTCTATAGTTTTCCCTCTGGTCCGTTGACTAGGGGGCGCTGTCCTCGCTCCTGATTGGTTACCTGTTTGACAGCCGGCATATATAAAGAGCTGTCAAATGGGGCTCAGTTGTTGTCGGTTAGCTGAGGCGTGCGTATTGTGAAGTGCTGCGTTTGGCAACCTGTTAACATTAAAACTGTTAGTATTTTGAAGACCTGGATCGCCTCCGTATGTCCGCCCGCGTTCTCCCTAGCTAGAAGATTGGCGACGAGGATGGGATGCTGAGGTGGAGCCCAGGCAGAGCTGATAAGAGTCACTATCACAAAGCTGAGTCACGAGAGCTGAATTCCCTCAGAGGAATCACTCAATGAGAGGTTTAGTGAAGTCACAAAACCTACGAGGACTGCGGTCTGATTATCAACTGAGCCAACAAGCTACCTCAGAATGGCTTCAATGAACACCTCAGCAGTTTTTAAAGGGGCCACAGAAACTTGGGACTCATATATTTCCCGATTTGAATGTTTTTAAGAAGCCAAGGACTACACCGGGCTATCTGAAAACCAAAAAAAGTCCTGTTTTCTAAATTTGTGTGGCACAGAGATGTTTAATATTGCAGGGACGCTAGTGGCTTCCCAATCCATACACACTGTTTCATGGGATGTATTAATGGCGAAACTAAGGAATCATTACGCTCCAACGCCATCCCGCACAACTCGCCGGCATGCCTTTCATAGGAGAAGCCAGCATGAGGGAGAAACAATTAATGAGTATGTGGCTGCTTTAAGGGCCGCTGCTTTACATTGTAATTTCAGAGATTTAGATGATGTCCTTCTGGACCAAATTGTTGGTAGTGTGCGAGACCTTCATATACAGCGCCACCTCCTGGCCAAACCTGAATTAGATCTACAGACTGTGCTAGACGAGGCCAGAGCAATGGAACTGTCAACGCACTTGACAGAAGAAATTCAAAGATCTTCCAAGCCTCAATTCGCGGGAAAACCGCTTGACGTGCATTATGAAGATGTCAGCTCTGAAGAGTTGGTTACTGAGGATGACGAGGTCCACCGGTTGAAGGCGGAGCAGGCCAGAGGTCGGCAGAGTAAGCCCCCAATTGCCACCAATAATTGCCCTGGGTGCGGAGGTAAACACGATAGAGCGGAGTGCCGTTTTAAAAACACAATCTGCCTCCGTTGTGGGAAACGCGGCCATTTAGCCAAGGTGTGCAGGGCAGCTGCTCCTTACACTAGTGCTTTAGAGGGCACCTCACCCAGCCCTAGCCAATATTACAGAAAGCCCTCCAAATTCACGAAGGGCTCTACTCTGAGGAAAAGAGAATCCTGTTTCTCTGTCAATGAGGGCAGAGAGGAGACTGAAGTTGATCAGATTACCTATAGTCCGAGGGGAAACATTTTTATAACAGTCAAATTGGAGGGGCAGTCCTGCCCTATGGAGGTGGACACAGGATCCGCTGTCTCCATAGTTTCTTGGACAACTGCTAAAAGGTTCATGCCTAATTTGGTCGAGACAAGGTTGAGACCATGACTGTTAAACCTAAGGGATTTCCAGGGGAATCCCATTCTGGTTTTAGGCAAATGTTTTTGTAGGGTGCAGTTTAAACAGTTTTGCAGGAAGTTACCTTTAATTATAGTTAAAGGACCACGACCAAGCCTATTAGGGTTGGAGGGGTTTTTGAAGTCGTCAGGTTGAGGGTGACTGGAATTGACCAGATCCAATGTAATTCATATCTAGATATGTTGACTAAAGAGTTTCCAGAAGTTTTTGGGGAAGGGTTAGGTAGGTACACTGGCACCCCATTTTGTTTAATCTAGATCCCCAGGTTCCTCCGCGGCGTCTTAAGCCGCGCAGAGTGCCTTTCGCGTTAAAACCTAAGGTTGACGCAGAAATAGATAAGTTACTGGCTCAAGGGGTACTAGAACCTATTGATCACGCCCATTGGGAAATGCCTATTGTGACCTCTGTTAAGAGTGATGGGTCTGTATGCATATGCGCTGACTTTAAGTGCACTTTGAACAGGGCGTTGCAACAGAGTGCATTCCCTGTCCCTGTGTTGCAGCATTCGCTGCATTCTCTGGGGCAGGGGACTATTTTCGCTAAATTGGACCTAGCACAGGCATATCAGCAGTTGCCTGTAGATGAGGCAACTGCTGAGGCCCAGACTATTGTCACACATAGGGGCGCATTCAAGTACAACCAACTCCAGTTTGGAGTCAGTGTGGCTCCTGGACTTTTTCAAAATCTCATGGAGAGATTATTGCAGGGCATACCAGGCATCGTCCCTTATTTCGACAACGTCCTGGTATCGGCACGGTCCCTAGCTGACCTACTGTCCCGTCTCCATACGGTACTTCACTGGTTGAAGTACCGTATGGAGATGTCGGCTTGAAGTTAAAGACAACCAAATGCCAGATTGCGGTGCCTCAGGTTGAATTTCTGGGATTTTTAGTGGATGTGAAGGGAATCCATCCTACCCCTGACAAAGTGCAAGCTATACAACAAGCTCCGACGCCATCCACTAAAGCTGAGCTGCAAGCTTTTCTAGGGCTCTTAACTTTTTATAACATTTTCCTTCCGCATAAGGCATCGCTGGTAGAGCCCCTACACCGTTTACTAGATCGATCAGCAAAGTGGATGTGGGGAAAGCAGGAAGCCGCGGCTTTTCAAGCTGTAAAAAATCTCCTCACTTCCAGCAGCATCGTCCTGCAATACGATGAGTCTCTACCTTTAGTGCTGGCATGTGATGCTTCCCCTTATGGGGTTTCCACAGTCCTGAGCCACAGAATGCCATCAGGACTAGAAGCTCCAGTTGCATTTTTCTCTCGCACTCTCTCCTCTGCAGAAAGGAATTATAGCCAACTCGATCGCGTGGCAGGAGTGAAACATTTTCACGCCTATCTTTACGGCCGCCATTTCCATTTAGTGACTGACCACAAACCGTTATTAGGCATCATTGCTGGGGACAGACAAATTCCTCAAATTCTGTCACCACGTTTCACCAGATGGACTGTTTTCCTGGCAGCATATAACTATACATTACATTACAAGCCAGGAAAACATATTTGCTATGCCGATGCTTTGAGCAGATGCCCGTTGCCCATCGCAGTTGAGGACCCAGCGCCAGCCTCCACAGTTTTGCTAATTGATGACATGCAGCTGCCAATTACCGTGGCTGATGTAGCTAAACACACTGCCCGGGACAAACTGCTATCTAAGGTATTGGGGTGGATGACAAGAGGTCGGCCGACGGGTCCGCTCAGCACCGAATTACACCCATTTGCACTCCGTCAAAACGAACTTTCATCTCAACAAGGATACCTCCTATGGGGCAACAGGGTGGTCATTCCGGCCTCTGTTCGAGACTCTGTGCTAACCACGTTACACAAGGGCCATTCAGGCATAGTCAAGATGAAATCCCTGGGCCGAAGGTATGCCTGGTGGCCTGGCATGGACCAGGACATAACACAGTGGGTTTCTGATTGCCCCCCTTGCCAAGAGTCCCGGCCGGCATTTCCCAGGGTCCCGATCCAAAACTGAGAACAGCCAAGGGCTCCTTGGTCCCGGGTACATATGGACTTAGCTGGCCTTTTAAAGGCCAGACTTTCCTTGTAATTGTCGATGCATTTTCAAAATGGGTCGAAGTAAGTTTAATGCCTACAGCCACAGCGCTGGACGTTATCTGAGTATTAAGGCGGTTGTTTGCTACCCATGGGTTGCCTGACTTGCTTGTGTCTGATAATGGGCCCCAATTTACAGCCTCCCTAATGGCCACTTTCTTTGCCCGCTTGGGGATCCGCTATGCTTTTGTAGCCCCTTTCAACCCTGCGGCGAATGGCTTGGCGGAACGAGTGGTCCACACAACCAAGGAGGCTTTAGCGAGGTTTGGCCCCATAAACTGGCAGGAGAACATTGACAAATACTTATTGTGGCAGCATGCCACCCCATGCACCACAACCAACAAAAGCCCAGCTGAGTTGTTAATGGGCAGACGAATAAAAATCACTTTGCATCGCCTCCACCCAGAGTATGCCCCTGAAAGGCCCTTGGACTCTCATAGCAAGCTTAGGGGATTCACCTTGGAAGCACCAGTCTATGTCAGAAATTATACTGGCCATCCCCTATGGTTGCCGGGCATAGTTAAACAAATCACAGGGCCGTGCTCTTACATAGTAGAGATAGAGGATGGAAGGGTTTGGAAATGCCATATTAATCAATTAAGGGCTAGGCAAGTTACCCCAAATATGGCGGTGCAGCAACCATGCCAGCTAAGCTTGCATAATGACCCCAGCCAAGACTAGCGAACAGAATTTACGATCTCGCTCTTCTTCCCCCGAGAGGTTTGATGCTACCATAGGGAATCCAACCATGGCCTTACCTGCTCTTCCCAGGGACATTCCAGCGTTGCCGAACTCCGAGGTGTAGAAGGGATCGTCGGAAAACAAGATGGCGCAGTCTCAGACTGAATCCAGAAGCTCCAATGAGCCAACTACCGACTACAGCTGCCGAAAGCACACTGAGAAGGTCAGGGCGGGTCCGGTGCCGCCCTGGCTACTTGGAAAATTACGCATGCCCATTCTAGGTGTGAAGGACTGCTACGTTCTATAGTTTTCCCTCTGGTCTGTTGACTAGGGGACGCTGTCCTTGCTCCTGATTGGTTACCTGTTTGACAGCCGGCATATATAAAGAGTTGTCAAACAGGGCTCAGCTGTTGGCAGTTAGCTTAGGCGCACGTATTGCGAAGTGCCGCATTTGGCAACCTTTTAGCACTAAAACTGTTAGCATTTTGAAGTCCTGGCTCGCCTCCGTTTGTCGGCCCGCGTTCTCCCTAGCTAGAACAGGAAAAATATCTCCCTCTGCCTCTAAGCAATTTGCCTCCTTGCAACAAACAGACAATATACACTGTTTGTAGTGTTATATTTCAGACTATACTTGTACAGATGCTGCTAAAATTGATGTGCTTTCTGGAAGTATAGTTATTCTCTGCTATTTAAAAGAATAGCACTTTTTAAAACAATAGCAGGGGGCCTCTTCAAATCAAACATTTATTTTAAAAAGCTTCTTCACTTTGTTAAGTTGTCTAGAATAATAATAAAGCAGTCTTTAAAAAAATAAGTCTAATAATTTAAACATTCTATAGGCATTTATAGTTGTTGACTTACCTCCTTGCAGCAAACAGCCTGATTAGCACAAGAAAAAAAAAATCTGCCTCCCAGCAATTTGCCATGTGGAGCAAATAGCAAGTTTCACTTTCAATTTATCCCTATCATCAGCTGTTACAGGCTGCACCGATTGCTATATCTTATTGAAGCCTCCGCAAACCCTGTTTGCTGCAAAGAGATAAATTGCTGGGGGGCAGAGGCCAAAGGGTGGGTGGGTGGGGCTACATTCAGTGTATAAGACGCACCCAAATTTTCACCCTCTTTTAGGGGGGAGGGTGCGTCTTATACTTCAAAAAATATAGTAAGTCATGGGTTGTCTATGGAGATTCTCAGTCATCCAGGTCATGGTTGTCCCAAAGGTGCTTTTTTCAAGAAGCAACTGGACTTTCTGGCATTTCTTTGAAGACATTTCAAGAAGCTGAAGAAGCTTCTTGGGTGAGAAGCAAAACCTCTTCAAAGAAAAACCAGTTGCCTCTTGAAAAAAGCTCCTTTGGGATAAGTCATGGGGTGTTGTTGTGTATTTATTAGATACATATTTGAAGGCAGCAGGTGTGCAATAAGATGGACAGGCAACAAATAAAGACTGTTTCATTGTGACACCATCAACCAATGAGGACCTAACAATAGCCAGCAAGAAGAGGTTGGCTGAAGTCCGAGTTTTGACTTTCCAGCCATCTTTTTTTTCTCAGTTTGCCTGCGCTGCAGCAAGTTACCAGCAGAGGGCAGGAGACTCTTACAATTATGCTCAGCCTGCATCCATGTCCCTGGCTGCATGGTTTTCTAGCTTTTCTGCAAATATTTAAAAAATATTTAGTTTTACAGTATTTTCTTCAGATGGAATAACAAACAACTAACCCATCAAAAGGAGCTCAGCATGCGCCAAGAAAAGAGCCAATTCAAGAGCAAAACAAAGAAAACCCTGTCAAAGTAAGCAAATGAACTTGGTTAAAGTATTTTGCCAAGATTGAATATGATGCAGCTCATTTCATTGCAGGCTTTAGGCAATTGCAGAAAAAACTTCACACATTCATCCTTGGGTTTTTTTTGCAACTGGAGATGAAAGAAAAGCAGCACTGTAGCTGGCGCGAAAGGGCTGAAAGGATGACATGGAAGACATCTAAATCCAAACCACTGTAATATTCAAAGGCAGCATTTCTAACTGGGCTGCAAAATGCACAAGCAAGGGCTGCTGTGGGATCAGGGCCAGTATTGACGGTTTGTCACATCATATTCTAAAGACAGAGCAACGTGTGGTGTGATGGAAGCTGCAGGTGTTTTTATGTGCATCACATCTGTGGCACAAATAAAACACGGGTGAAGCTGGGTTTGGCACTGTCAACAGCCACCACCTTGGTCTTGTTTCCCATAATCCCAGATTTCTCCACACAGGGTTACAATTGGAATGCTGAGCTTAATTCAAAGTGGGCAATTTAGTGCTTCTAGACACAAATGCGTCCTCTAAACACCTTGCTTGGTACTCTTATTCTCAGATCTATGTGATTTTTTTAGCAGTGGTTAGAATGCAGAACTGCAGGCTACTTCCGCTGACTGCCGGCTGCCAACAATTCAGCAGTTTGAGTCTCACCAGGCTCAAGGTTGACTCAGCCTTCCATCCTTCCGAGGTGGGTAAAAAACCAGATTGTTGGGGGAAATAGGCTGACTGTAAAATGCTTAGAGAGGTCTGGAAAGCACTGTGAAGCGGTATATAAGTCTAAGTGTTATTGTTATTGCTATTTTTTTTCTCTGGATCATGTAAATACCTTGGGGAGAGGGGAGAGGCCTGGTGGGTGTGGCCAGCTCGATGTCACTCATGTCGGTGGTGCCTGTAGTGGCTCGAGCTCCAGAGCTCCATTTTCGCTGGCAGAGGATTACAGGAGGCCGTCGCAGCCAAAAACGGAGCTCAGGAGCCCGTTTTCACTGGCGAAGCACTCAAGTCACTATAGGTGCCACCAACACAAGTACATCGAGCTGGCCATGCCCACCCTGGCCACGCCCACTGTCCCCCCCAAGGTAAATTCCAATCCTGATGCAGCCCTCAATGAAATCAAGTCTGACACCTCTGCTCTAGAAAGAGTGCAGGGAAGAGCAACAAAGATGATTAGGGGACTGGAGACTAAAACATATGAAGAACGGTTGCAGGAACTGGATATGTCTAGTTTAATGAAAAGAAGGACTAGGGGAGACGTGATAGCAGTCTTCCAATATCTCAGGGGTTACCACAAAGAAGAGGGAGTCAAACTATTCTCCAAGGCATCTGAGGGTAGAACAAGAAGCAATGGGTGGAAACTAATCAAAGAGAGAAGCAACCTAGAACTAAGGAGGAATTTCCTGACAATTAGAATAATTAATCAGTGGAACAACATGCCTCCAGAGGTTGTGAATGCCCCAACACTGGAAGTTTTTAAAGAAGGGACTGAACAGTCATTTGTCTGAAGTGGTGCAGAGTTCCTGCCTAAGCAGGGGGTTGGAGTAGAAGACCTCCAAGGTCCCTTCCAACTCTGCTATTCTATTCTATTCTATTCCATTCTATTCTCTCTCCGTCTCTCTGTATGTATGTATATATACACAGATATACATACACGCACATGCACACACACACACACACACACACACACATTATCTGCCTGCCTATCTGCCTGCCTGCCTGCCTGCCTGCCTATCTGCCTGCCTATCTATCTATCTATCTATCTATCTATCTATCTGGATTTGGGTGTAATCAGGTGGTCCTCATTTAGAAACCAGAATCAGGATCAGCAACTCGATTGCTAAGCAAAATGGTCGCTAAGTGCAACTGCAACTGCAACTGCGCTTAATTAATTGACCTTAATTCGTCTTTCTTTACCATTTATATTGATATTGTTATCTGGTTGCTTATTTGTATCCTATGACTGTCATTAAGTGTTGTACCTTATGATTCTTGATGAATGTATCTTATTCTCCTTATGTACACTGAGAGCCTAGGCACCAAAGACAAATTCCTTGTGTATCCAATCACACTTGGCCAATAAAGAATTCTATTCTATTCTGTTCTGTTCTGTTCTATTCTGTTCCATTTTGAACATTGCTAAATGAGAGGCTAAATGAGGATTACTTGAATGTATGTACACAGATATAGCTTGCATGCTGCAGGGAAAGCTGTTTCCTTGTTCATCTATAGCAATAGCAATGCCTCTGGGTCCCCAGTTCCTGCTTTTGTGGTTTAGATATGCTTCTGTTAGCAACTCATGTTGAGTTGTTATGATTTCCAAATTGCCATCGGTCCCCTGCCCCAAATGGATTGTCATGGCCTAAATGGATGAAATGAACTTTCTTCTTTGGTCTGTGGAAGCTGACACCCTGAATGAATGCATTGGCAGCAAAAGGGAGGATTCTATCCCTCAGTGATAAGGAAGAAGGGGTGGAGAAGAGAAGAGAAATAGAATAAACAGAGCTGGAAGGAACCTTGTAAATCATCTAGTCCAATCCCTTGCTCAGACAGGAATCCCTATACCATTTCAGATAAGTGGCTGTCTAGTCACTTCTTAAAAACCTCCAATGATGAAGGACCCACGATTTCTGGAGACAAGCTATTCCACTGATTAATTGTTCTAATTATCAGGAAATTTCTCCTCAGTTCTAAGTTGCTTCTCTCTTTGATTAGTTTCCACCCATTGCTTCTTGTCCTGCCCTCAGGTGCTTTGGAGAATAGCTTGACTCCCTCTTCTCTATGGCAACCCCTGAGATATTGGAAGACTGCTATCGTGTCAATCTTCATAGAAATGTAATAGACAACTCCAAGGAAAACAAAGCCCTCTTTTTTTTGTCCAATTTTTTTGATAAATATAAACTCTACAGTTTCACTAAGAACTGAAATGATCAGTTTCCCTTCATCCCATCAGAGTTGTCAAGGTTTTAGCAATAGCAATAGCAGTTAGACTTATATACTGCTTCATAGGGCTTTCAGCCCTCTTTAAGCGGTTTACAGAGTCAGCATATCGCCCCCAACAACAATCCGGGTCCTCATTTTACCCACCTCGGAAGGATGGAAGGCTGAGTCAACCCTGAGCCGGTGAGATTTGAACAGCCGAACTGCAGAACTAGCAGTCAGCTGAAGAAGCCTGCAGTGCTGCATTTAACCACTGCGCCACCTCGGCTCAGTTTTGATTTCTCTGCGCTTGTAACAACCAGTTTAGTTTAGTTTAGTCTTAGTTTTAACTTTATTTATATGCCGCCCTTTTCCCTGAGGGGACTCAGGACGGCTCACAATCCAGGGGGGGGGGAAGTACAAGACAAAGTACACACATGAAAACAATACATCGTTAAAAAACACAACAGTCATACTATTCGGGTGGGGTTGAAGTCTTTAGCCCCAGGCTTGTCGGGACAGCCAGGTTTTAAGGGCTATGCGGAAGGTCTGGAGGGTGGTGAGGGTACGAATCTCCACGGGGAGTTCGTTCCATAGGGTCGGAGCAGCCACTGAGAAGGCTCTCCTCCGGGTAGTTGCCAGTCGACATTGACTGGCTGATGGAATTCGGAGGAGGCCTAATCTATGGGATCTTATTGGCCTAGTGGAGGTAATTGGCAGTAGGCGGTCTCTCAAGTACCCAGATCCAATACCATGAAGGGCTTTGTAGATGACAACTAGCACCTTGAAGCGCACCCGGAGATCAACAGGCAGCCAGCGCAGCTCGCGGAGGATAGGTGTTACGTGGGTGAAACGAGGTGCACCCACGATCGCTCGTGCGGCTGCATTCTGGACCAACTGAAATCGCCGAATACTCTTCAAGGGCAGCCCCATGTAGAGCACATTGCAGTACTCCAGCCTAGAGGTCACAAGGTCACGAGTGACTGTTGTGAGAGCCTCCCGGTTCAGGTAGGGACGCAACTGGTGTACCAGGCGAACCTGGGCAAATGCCCCCCTGGTCACAGCTGACAAATGGTGTTCAAAAGTCAGCTGAGGGTCCAGGAGGACTCCCAAGTTGCGGACCCTATCTGAGGGGCGTAGTATTTGACCCCCCAGCCTGAGAGATGGAACACTTGGCCAATTATTGGGAGGGAAGCACAGCAGCCACTCGGTCTTATCTGGATTGAGTACAAGCTTGTTAACCCCCATCCAGTCTCTAACAGCCTCAAGGCCCTGGCTCATCACGTCCATCGCTTCATTGAGTTGGCACGGGGCGGACAGATACAACTGTGTATCGTCAGCATACTGGTGGTATTTTATCCCGTGCCGTCGAATGATCTCGCCCACCGGTTTCATGTAGATATTAAAAAGTAGGGGGGACAGGACCGAACCCTGTGGCACCCCATATGTTAGGGGCCTAGGGGTCGATCTCTGCCCTCCAACTAACACCGACTGCGACCTGTCCGAGAGGTAAGAGAACCACTGTAAAACGCCAGAGATCATCGGTCAATGCGACCAAAGCGGTTTCTGTGCTGTAGCCAGGCCTGAAGCCAGACTGGAATGGATCAAGATAACTGGCTTCCTCCAAGGACCGCTGGAGCTGAAAGGCCACCACCTTCTCAACAACCTTAACAACCTTCCCCACAAAGGGGAGGTTGGAGACTGGACGATAGTTGTTTAGAACGGCTGGATCCAGAGATGGTTTCTTCAGGAGGGGTCTCACCACCGCCGCCTTTAAGGCGGGGGGAAAGACCCCCTCCCGGAGGGAGGCGGCAACAACCACCTGGATCCAGCCCCGTGTCACCTCCCTGCTGTTAACAACCAGCCAGGAGGGGCACGGGTCCAGTACGCATGTGGAGGCACCTACAGCTCTCATGGCCTTGTCCACGTCCTCGGGGGTAACAGCTTGAAAATCAATCCAGCGATGACCTACCAGAATATCCCTTGGTGCCTCGGCTGGTTCTGCAGAATTGGAGTCCAGGTCCACCCGAAACCGAGCAACTTTATCCGCGAGGAACTGGACGTAGTCCTCAGCCCTGCCCTGCAACGGATCACCCGTATCCCTCCTATTTAGGAGGGAACGGGTTATCCTGAACAGGGCGGCTGGGCGCGACTCAGCGGAAGCAATCAGAGTGGCAATGTAAGTTCTTTTTGACGTCCTGATTGCCCGGATGTACTCTCTGATTCAGGATGTTAAAAGTGCTCATTTCGATTCGGATTTACTGGATCTCCATTGGTGCTCTAGCCGTCTCTTCCGGCACTTCATCTCCCGGAGTTCCTCGGTAAACCAAGGGGCCCTCCTGGATCCACTGCCTTGGAGCGGCCGTAGAGGCGCAATCCGGTTAAGAGACTCCGTCGCTGCCGAGTTCCAAGCAGCAACCAGAGTCTCCGCCGGACTGCGGGTGAGGGTATCAGGAATAACCCCAAGTTCCTTCTGGTGCCAAAATCGTGTGTGTACATGTTCCCCCCTCACCTACACATGTGCGCACAACACCCACCCACCCTGCCACAGGGGGGAATATTTGCCCTCCCCAGGCTCCGGAGGCTTTCCTGAAGCCTGGGGAGGGCAAAAACAGCTGCCCCCAGACCCCCGGAGGCTCTCCAGAAGGCGCAAATGGATCATTTCCGAACTTCCGGTTGGCCTGCTGGGCCTGTGTTTCACTCTCCCCAGGCTCTGGAGGCTTTCCTGAAGTCAGGGGTGGGCAAAAAACAGCCCAACGGGCCAACCGGAAGTTCAGGACAAACTTGCAGTTGGCCCATTGGGCCTGCTTTTCGCCTCCCCAGGCTCTGGAGGCTTTCCTGAAGCCTGGGGAGCGCGAAAACAGCCTCCCCAGCCCTCTGGAAGAACAAAAATCAGCTGGCCAGTGCACGCCGGAGCTGAGGGTTGTCATGCTGGCAAATATGGTTCCGCATGCCATAGGTTCCCCATCACGGTTCTAGTCCAGCCTTCTGTCTATTACAGGAATCTTCATCTCATTCTGGACAGTTTTCCAACAATGGAGCACCTATAATTTCATGGGGCAGGTTGTTCCACTGCTTAATAGTCAGGAAATTCCTTCTTACCAATAGAAGAGAAGGTATGTAGCTTGGTGTTGACTAGCATGGCTACGATCAGAGTGTTCTAGCTGTCATACCCAAGAATTATAAAAAGTCTGTACAGGTAGTCCTCGCTTTACAACTGGTCACATAACAATCATTCAAAGTTATGAATGGTGAATGGGGGTACTTACAACCCAGTTCCAAAGTTCCAATGGCTCCTCCTTGTGCCCCCGCCATGTTGGGCAATTTGCAAATAGCCACATTTATAGCTATTTTCAAAATGCCATTTGGTCATGTGACTGTTTTTCTTTTACAACAATTTTGACAAAAGCTGGCATTTACTGCTGGATTTCAGCAAAATTGACTCATAAAAAACCTTTGGTTGACTTAATGGCTGCAGTATTTGCCTAACAACCATGGTGGTCGCTTTACGACTATTTCATTCACTTAATGACCACTGCAAAAAGGTAATAAAACTGGGTTGATTACATGATGGCCCAATTTATGATTGTCACAACTTACAATTGTGATCTGCAGGCTTCGTTATGTTGTAAGTCAAGGACTACCTGTAGTGCTGGAGAGCCAGAGGGAAAGGGGTCAGGGCTAGGTTGCTACATGAGTATCCCAATTCTTGTGGCCACTCATGCAGCAACCCTTTGAATTCAATGACAGCTTTTCCAGGAGCTGCACAGCAGCTGCAGAGATAGGCTGTGTGATCCTAGGAAAAGATGCAGCTGCTTTAAAAAGCTGCTAACAGATGCAGTGTAAGCTCATTCAACCCCCTTTTTTCCCTTTTGTCCCAAACTCAGTGCAACCTTAAGAGAGGCCTTATTACACTAAATGTCTTCATCAATTTATCTCTGCAAAAGATAAATAAAAAAGATTGTGTAAATGGTCCTTTGTCAAACATTTTCAGCACAGTCACTTAAACACAATACCAAATTGCTTGCCTAAGCTTTTCTGCAGGTAAATGAAATATAAAACAGATGGGCAGATATTAGAGTAGGTACAAGGAAGTCAAATGATAAAAGGAAAGAAGAATGTCTGAAATATACCACCCCTTCAAAATAAGTGTGAGATGGACATAGATAGGAAACCTTTGATCATGGTTTAATCTGTAATTCTAGCTCTGCTACTCAAAATGAATTGAATAAAAATGTGGTGGGCAGATTAGAATAGTGCAAGGAAGTCAAATGATAAAAGGAAAGAGGAATATCTGAAATACACCACCCCTTGTAATAAGTGTGTGATGAACACAGATAGGAAACCTTTGATCATGGTTTAATCTGTAATTCTAGCTCTGCTACTCACAATGAATTGAATTAAAATGCGATGGTTAGTTTTTTTGTTCAAGATTATTAACTTTGAACAAAGGAATTACAAAGGCTGATTTCATCACAGAACAATTGGATTTCTTTTATAAATAATTTATAATGGTAAAGATCAACGCTGAGTTCCATTCTTGGTGACATTGGGTGTGTGTGTGTCAATTTCCAACAATCCATGATTTTGCATTGCTTTTTTTCTGATGGTGATTTTTCCAATCTATCCTCTCCCTTCAGCTTTCTTTGTGATTTCCACTTACAATCAGGTCTTACTCTAAATTGTTAAAGAATACCCAAAGTTAGTTGTCTGCTTTTCATTTGTGGTGACAAATAGATTGTGGCTCTTAAAATTCTCTACATTCTTCCTTGGAAGTAAATCCTAGTAATTGCAGTTGCATTTACTTCTAAGGTAGAACTGCCTTCTCTTGTGAAAGATACTGCTATCTTATATCTGATTACTTAGAAGCACGCCACACTAAATCCAAAGAATTTTATTTCAGATAGCTGGCTAGCTAGATAAATAGGTAGATGATAGCTAGATAGCTAGATAGCTAGATAGCTAGATAGCTAGATAGCTAGATAGCTAGATAGATAGATAGATAGATAGATAGATAGATAGATAGATAGATAGATAGATAGATAGATAGATAGATAGATAGATAGATTAGTGGGATCCATAGTTTGTTTAATCATGGTTCACTAAATGACCCACAATTGACAGGGTTCACACAACATATTAAGCTATAAATCACAGTTTACAAATCTCAGTAGTAGCTGGCTTCACCACACTAAGCCAAAATTAAATAAGGTACATTATGGTTGAGTAGACATGATCCAGGCTGCTGACTATTTCACTGAACCACCCGTCTCCATCTCTCTTTTTTTTAGTTAATCCTTATTAAATGATTCTTCTGACACAAATTGCTTTCTAGAAATTTTCTGTATGTCTTTGCTGCCATCTGGTACTCACCTGGACCTCTGCAGCCCAGATCCACTAGGTCAGTGTGTACCTTGGCAACTTTAAGATGCATGGCTGGCTAGCGAATTTTGGGAGTTGAAGTCCACCCATCTTAAAGTTGCCAAGGTTGAGAGACACAGCTCCACACCAATTTACAAGGAAGCCTTGTGTTCTTCCCCCATTGTTATTCACAGTATTCATTTCTTATGACCCCTTTGTCGACTCCAGCTCATTAGATTTTGCACCTTTGAAACCAATGCAAAATGTGTGAAGAGAGATGGTGGTTGGAAGAAGCAGCTACACCATCTCTTCCTTCAATCACTCATTATTTGTGGTCCACGTTGGCTGCCAAGACACATTTTAATTGACACTCCAGAATGAGTAAATGTGGAGGCACAGTTTTCTGTTAGAGATGTGTCCTTAACCAATGCATTCACACCTCTGCATCATCAGCCATATGCTATTCTCATTCTCTGAAGCATGTGTGCGCTTCAGTAGAGGGCACTGGTGTCTTTCCCACCCACAAATCGCTCTGCTAACCAAGACACAGGCAGCCAATCTTCCCTGGAACATCTTTCTATCCAGATGGGCAGGACGCTTCATTGGGCTGCCACCACCACAAACACAAAAGGGTGAAGTCCTTTATATACTCTGTGCATGCATGTGTGTGTGTGTGCGTGCGCGCGCACGCTAGAATAATATACCCTATTTGTTTTGTTATCATGTTTCACATGTATGTACCACCTACTCCCAAATACTCTGCCGAGTTAAATATTAAAACTATCAAAAGCATTTCAGAAAAATGTAAAGGCCTGAATAAATCTTGTTATATTATAATTGTTTTATTACTCTACCAACCAGGCTTAAGTAAGTACAAGGGCCAGTTCCCTGCTGCAATTGATGAATAGAATCTGCTTCGCAAAATGCACTAAACTATTATGTGGCTTCCAGCTTAGCATATTAACAGAATAACAGAATTGGAAGAGACCTTGTAGGTCATCTAGTCCAACCCACCCACCCAAGGAGACCCTACACAGTTTCTGACAAATGGCAGTCCAGTCTGTTCTTGAAAACCTCCAGTGATGAAGCTCCCACAACTTCCACAGGCAAAGCTGTTCCATTGGTTGATTGCCATGCCAAATTTTCTCCTTATTTCCAGATTGAATCTCTCCTTATTCAACTTCCATCCATTATTCCTTGTCTGGCCTTCAGGTGCCTTGGAAAATAGCTTGACCCGCTTCCTCTCTGTGGCAGCCCCTCAAATATTGGAAGACTGCTATCATATCTCCCCTGGTCCTTCTCTTCACTAGACTGGCCATGCCAAGTTCTTGCAACCATTCATCGTATGTTTTAGCCTCCAGTCTAAAGTTATTGTAGGAACCTAACCAATATAATTTAATCCACAAACCGTAGATGAAATAACTGTGGTCTAGATTAGAAGATAATATATGTTGCCCAGAGTTGAGTTACGGGGACCTTGGTGCTGTCTGAGCTTAGATAATCAAGCTTTCCTTGGTTGCTTGGTTTGGCTTGGTAACTTGGCTTGGTTAACTAAACTTGACTTAGTTAACATCGCTAATCAAGAACCCCAAGAACCCCACAGCCTTATTTATACTAAGGTGATTCGGATGCCAATGCAACCCCAACCTCTTTTGCAGCAAAACAGAGAACTAAATGACTGAGGTTTGCGAACTGAATTGAAGGCTCCTTCAATTATCCTAATTTCTTACATTCCATTTAATTTTCTGCCCATCCCTGACTTACACTATTATGAAAGGAAATAAACAACAGTTAGTGGTTGTTGATAAATGTATAAGCAATAAAAGCACATATCAAATAAAAACAGCAGGGAATTCAGGTGGGAGAATAAATAAAGGCTTAAAGTGGAATCTACTGCAGACTTTTTTTCTCTCTGATGCATTTATTTAATCTATGCCTTTGCTTTCATACATCTTGCAAAGCCAAAATGCAATTTGTTTTGACTTACACTGATATGTGATCCTGGCCCTTGTGAATTTGTGTATCAAAAATTATGGCTTAGCTTTTTACAAAAAGTGGGCCCATGGGGTTTATTCCACAACCCTACCCAACCCCAGTTGGGGAAGACGGAGGAAGCCAGAACTACTTGGGCTTCAGAAATGTGAATTCAGAACCTTGGAAAGCAGATGGGGAGTTTCCCAGACTCACTTCTAGTGAGTGAGTTCTGATGGAGTCTCTTGGAACAATTTCAGATGCTTCTACTTCCCAGATTTCTCGGCACCAGGATTAAGTTTCCATCTATCAGACAAGCTATTAATGGACGCAAAAGGGTCTGAACCCCCCCTTCTATTATTTTCCCCCTTTCCTGCAATCTCACACCAAACTTTTCTAGAATTCGACCTCATTTAGTTGGAAAATATGAAAAAAAATAGTATTGGCCATGTACATTTGGCCCTGCCCACTTTGCATTAAGCCACTGTCTCCTGAACTTTAGGGAGAAGGAGAAAGAGAAGGAGAAAGGAAGGAAGGAAAGATATAATAAAGGAAGAAGAAAGGAAGGAAGGAGGGAGGGAGGGAGGATAAAGGGATGGCAGGCAGGCAGTAAGGAAAAAAGATATAGGAAAGGAAGAAGAAAGGAAGGAAGGAAGAGAAAGGAAGGAAGGAGGGAAGAAGGAAAAGAAGATATAGGAAAGGAAGAAGAAAGAAAAGATAGAAAGAAGGCAGGAAGGGGAAGAAAAGGAGAGAAAGAAAGAAAGAAAGAAAGAAGGCAGGAAGCAAAAGATATAGGAAAAGAAGAAAAAAGGAGGCAAGGAAGGAAGGAAGGAAGGAAGGAAGGAAGGAAGGAAGGGAGGGAGGGAGGGAAGGAGATATTGGGATGGCAGGCAGGCAGAAAGGAGTGAGCCCCTGGCTAAAATTACATTGCAACTCTCTGGACTACATAGCCCACATTGCTCATACCTTCTGGGCACCGTGCATAGTCCTTAGTTGTTTTGGCAGGAGGAGGAGGTGCTGATACTCTGACTAAATAATGCTTCAGCATTTTGCTGTTGCTGCTCTGCCAGAAGAGACTTTCATCACATCTGCTTTGTTCATGCCACCTTCCTCAGCTTTTTTAATATTTAATGGCTTATTTACTTTAGGTCTCTGGCTTATTTATTTCCAGACGAGCACTTGCTATTTCGAACACAAGCCATCAGCTTCGAGTGTTGCCACCTTGTCAGATAGCGTGCTAATTTCTTTTTAACACTTTGCCAAGTTGCCCTGCCCAAGTCCCTTTTCTAAGCCCTCTCCCTCCCTGACAATTTGACAGAGGTCTTCAACCTTAAACGCCCCCCTTCCCCAAATCCTAGCGAGTTATTTGTTTTGAGAGGGGCAGCAAGAGTGTCTATAATGTTTTAAGTTATAATTCCACTCTGAACACGATTTGAAGCAATCAGGTTGACACGCCGAGGACTGCAAAGCCAGTGGAGTCATTCAGGGTTAGTATCTGTCATGTGTGAAATGCTTTACAACATTCGCAGGCCGTGCAAATAAAAGCCCACTAAGACAAGGCATTGTGATTGTTCCTATTTTGCAAATTAGAAAACTGAAGCTGATGAAACAAAAAAAAAAAAAACTTGCTTCCAGCCAGGGAATGGCCCTGTGTAGCATGGCCAAGATTTTAAATCAGGGGCCGGTTGCTTGATCGATGATTTTGTAAATGGGACGAATTTTGTAAACAAGTCAGTCCTTGGGCAAAAGGAATTAATGGATGCAGCTTTGTTGACATCAGCACTCAAGACAAGGACAAAGCCAGAGCAGAAGACTTCAATCTCCCACGACATTGTTGCAGATTTCAAAACAACCTTTTGGGACAAAATGAGACTTGAACAGCCCTTTAAAGAGACCTTTAAGTGCAAGAGATTGCTAAACTCCTATACCTCAAAAGGTTTCAGGGTGCCTCAATAGTTTTCAACAAATAAATGGATTTTTAATCCATGACAAGTGCTTCTTGCGATCTATCTCACGTTGCAACCTTCATCTACAAACCAGCTTGTCTTCCTTTCCCTCATCCCAATTTAAATCTGTAACAATTAAGCCACTGTCCTTAAACCTGTCCTTTTTAATAAAAGTACCGTACTTTTTGGAGTTATAAAACGCACTTCCCTCCCCCTAAAAAAGGGTGGAAAGGTTGGAGTGTCTTATATACCAAATACAGCCATTTTTGGCCTCCAGAAACCCTGCCCTGCGCAGCCCATTTTCGCCAAGAACAAGTTTGTTTTTCACAAAAACTGGGCGCACAGAGGGTTTGGGAGGTCTGCAGGGTCTGGGGAGGGCAAAAACATGATGCATGGGGGGTTTGGAAGGCAAAGAAACAGGCCTGTTTTTCACAAAAACAGGAGCATATTGTTGGGGCCCTCCCCAGCCCTCAGGGGCATTCTGCAGGCCTCCCAAACCCTCTACACACCACATTTTTGAGAAAAACAGGTGAAAAACGGGCTCATTTTTGCTCTCCCCAGACCCCAGGAGCACTCTGCAGGCCTCCCAAACCTTCTGTGCCCCTGTTTTTTGCCTCCCAACCCCCCCAGGATCTCTGATTTTGGTCTCTCCGAACCGGTTCTCCTACAGCGACGCCATCTTGATTTTTGGCTCTGCGCTTGTGCAGAACAATTTTCATTGCACATATGTAATTTATTTCCATTTTTAATGTTTTGCACATGCGCAGATCTATTTATGTGCAAATGCACATGTGTACTCACTGCAGCCAAGCATAGCCAACAGGGAAAATTGAAATATTTCATTCTCCCCACCAGGCTAAAGATGGCCTGGGAGAATGGTGGTGCTGAAGCCAGTAAGGCTGAGATCCAGATTTTGTAGAATAATATGAAAATGCAAGTATTGGGAAGAAAACAAATGTGAATGCAAATACATTTCAGGCTGTGGCATGGCTACCCCAATATAATACAATGCTGCTTAATTTAGAATGAACCAAGAGATGGAGATTGGTGCATCTGTATACAAGCTCATAAAGCATCAATTTTTCTTTCATCAAAGCCCCAAGCAACCCCAGATAGTTACAAAAACCAGACTGGCACAGGTAGTCCTCGATCTACGACCAAAATTGAGTCCAAATTTTTGGTTGTTAAGCGAGACATTTGTTGCGTGAGTTTTAAGTTCCCCCTTTTATGACCTTTCTTGCCACAGCTGTTAAGTGAACAACTCCTGTTGTTAAATTAGTATCATGGTTGTTAAGTGAATCTGGCTTCCCCCATTGACTCTGCTTGTCAAAAGGTCGCAAAAGGGGCACTGCATGACCCCAGGGGCACTGCAACCATCATAAATATTCAGTCAGTTGCCAAGCATCTGAATTTTGATCATGTGATCATGGGAACGCTGCAGTGGTCATTAAGTGTTGGGAAAAATGGTCATAAGTCACATGATTCAGTGCCATTAAAACTTTGGTCACTAAACAAACTCTTGTAAGTTGAAAACTACCTGTATTACATCAGTTCTTTATTTTTGAAGAAAGAAAGGAAAGGAATAGAAGGATTTGTAGGAAATCTTCACATCTGTCTTGAGTTTTCATTCTTTTTTATTTGCTGCCCGTAGATTAGCGAGGCTAAGCTTTTATTTCTCTATGCTACTCTGGCTCTTAAGCCATAAATGGCATATGAAATAAAAACAGTAATAGTAAAATGTCACTAAGCATTTGGAACAATCCATTGGGCATCACTGAAGCTGGAGTAAGTTTGGAGCAAAAAATAATTATTTCTTTTAAAATAATTGGTGGATAGTGTCAGGATTGCAGTCATATTCCTTGCTGGATATTTGGCCTGCCACACTCTCTAATATTTTACTATGCTTTTTCATTAGTGGGGAATTGGGAGGGGGAATAGTAAGGTGTAGAATGTGTTGTTGTCAAAAAAAAAATCCTTTCTAGAAGCCCAAGGTCATCTTTTGTTCTCTACACCTCTGAGCCTGACCGGAACTGGATGGGTGGAACTGCCAGCGTGGCAGTGGAAGACTGGACCATGTGATGGACTTGTTGGTGTGGGGGCAAGATCATGCACTTTCAACTGGGTGGAAACCCCGGGAAGTTTTCAGATTCAGGTTTTCACAGATGTACCAACATGTCTCTATTAATAAATTGGAACTTTGAGAAAAGCTCTGCCTTGGACTCTGATTTAATTTTGGATGCTATTTGGAACGTCGGCATTTGGCTGAGAGAAGTACTGCTCTACTGTCCCAAAGGTGCTTTTTTCAAGGGGCACCTGGACTTTCTGTTTTTTTTTCTTTGAAGACATTTCACTTCTCATCCAAGAAACTTCTTCAGCTCTGACTGGATGGTGGGCAAAGTTAGAGCTGGAGAAGCTTTTTTGATGAGAAGCGAAACGTCTTCAAAGAAAAAAAAAAAAAACAGAAAGTCCAGTTGCATCTTGAAAAAAAGCACCTGTGGGATAACCAGGACCTGGATGACTGAGAATCTCCATAGACATTCAGCCCTACTGGCTAGGACACCATGCACATTTGCCATTACAGAACAAGAACCATTTCTAAGGCAGTCCAAATTATGAAGGGCATAAGTACAGTAATTGCAGCAGATCCCAGAGACAAGGAGATGGGTATTTCATTTGGATTTTCTTTTCCTTTCCTTGTCCAGGTATCCTCCATTTATTTAAAAGTCAGAATCCAAACCAGGTTCTTCTCAGCCTGGACAACTTTAAAATGTACGGATTTCAATTCCCAGAATTCCCCAGCCAGCATTAACCTTTCTGTAATGATAATTCTGTTCGTCTTCTTTTCTCCTTTGTGATTGTTTAAAAGGGAGGAATATGGAAATAGTGGCTCTCCCCAAATCAAGTTTATTTATTTATTTGGGCGACACTAGTCTGGTCAAAATAACTGATGATGGGAATTGTCACAACAGTTTCTCACTCGTGGCTTAATTGGCTCTTTTTTTAATTGGCTCTAAAACAGATGTAAATTCTGGAATTGTATAATTGACACAGGAAAGTAGGCTCTAATCTAATGTATTTATTTGCAGTTCATTGCCTTTAAGTCTCATGATGATTAGGGGACTGGAGGCTAAAGCATATAAAGAACGGTTGCTGGAATTGGGAATGTCTTGTGGATTGAAAAGAACTCTAGGGGAGACGTGATAGCAGTCTTCCAATATCTCAGGGGCTGCCACAAAGAAGAGGGAGTCAAATTATTCTCCAAAGCACCTGAGTGTAGAACAAGAAGCAATGGCTGGAAACTAATCAAGGAGAGAAGCAACTTAGAACTAAGGAGAAATTTCCTGACAGTTAGAACAATTAATCAGTGGGATGACTTGCCTCCAGAAGTTGTGAATGCTCCAACACTGGAAGTCTTTAAGAAGATGTTGGATAACCATTTGTCTGAAATGGTATAGGGTTTCCTGCCTAGGCAGGGGGCTGGACTAGAAGAACTCCAAGGTCCCTTCCAACTCTATTATTCTGTTTTCTGTTCTGTTTTCATCATCCTGCTCTGACTGGACAACCAATGCAGTTAACAGCACAATATAACTACAAATGCAATTAGGACTTTATTAAGTTTAAAAGAATTTAATAAATTAAAATAATTTAAAAATAATACACAGGTACTAAATTTACTGCTCAAAAGGCCAATTTAAGAACATGTGCCTTAATTCTTTTTCTAAGGGTGGTCACCAAATAAAATTCCCCAGGGAAAGCTTTCCAAGTTGGGAACAACACATAACAAGGTAGTTGACAATCAGCCTTCTGAAAGCAGCACCAACATCTTTAAAAGTGCTTGGCCTGCAAATATTAGTATTTGGACAGGCCCACAAGAGGGGAGGTAGTCTCTTATGGGATGCAGTGGCTCAGTGGCTAAGACCCTGAGCTTTTTGATCAAAAAGATCGACAGCTTGGCAGTTCGAATCCCTAGTGCTGCATAATAGAGTGAGCTCCCATTACTTGTCCTACTTTCTGCCAACCTAGCCGTTCAAAAGCATGTAAAACTTCAAGTAGAAAAATAGGGACCACCATTGGTGGGAAGGTAACAGCATTCTATGTGCCTTTGGCATTTAGTTATGCCAGCCACATGATCACAGAGACGTCTTTGGACAGCGCTGGTTCTTCGGCTTTGAAACGGAAATGAGCACCGCCCCCTAGAGCCGGGAACTACTAGCGCATATGTGCGAGGGGAACTTTTACCTTTAGTATCTTAGGTGGTCAAGCTCTGAAGTCTTCAGGGCTTTGAAGTTTAAAATGAATTTTACTGAACTTTGCCATAAAGAAAGAAACCCACTCTTAGTGTAGCTTTAACAACACAGGCTGGGCATAAGTTTTGGGAACGGAGGTAACCAAAGGTATCAGGATGGGTTTTTTAAACGATAACTGCATAGGCCCATGACTAATATTAAAATCTTATGCCTGAAAAACGTTTGCCTGTTGCAAATTGGTGTGATAATTTTGTTATGGTTATGATAGGGGTACATAGAGCGGCGTAATGGCCTAGTGGTGAAGACACTCACCTCCCACTCAAAAGGTTGGGTGTTCAAGCTTAGGTAGCAGCAGGCATTTCTCTCTCTTAGGGCGGAAAGGAAAAAAAAATGCCTGCTGCGAATTTTGCATGGTGTCAGGAAAGGCATCTGGCCAGTAAACGCTCAGCTCCATCCAGTTGCCCTGAATCTACTCCAAATTAAAGGATTACAGCAGGGGTGAAATCCAGCAGGTTCTGGAGAACCAGTAGTGAAAATTTTGAGTAGTTCGGAGAACCGGCAAATGCCACCTCTGGGTGGCCCCAGAGTGGGGCAGGAATGAAGATTTTGCAGTATCCTTCCCCTGCCACGCCCACCAAGCCACACCACGCCCACCAAGCCACACCACGCCCACCAAGCCACACCCACAGAACAAGTAGTAAAAAAATTGAATTTCACCACTGGATTACAGGGTCACAAAAAGAGAGTTTATGGTAGGGGTACATAAATGTGAGAGCAACTTCAGTATAGTGTTTAAGGCATCAGAAACCAGGAAACTGTGAGTTCTAGGTCCATTTTGGCATGAAGCCAGCTGGGTGACCTTGGGCCAGTCACTTTCCCTCAGCCCTAGGAAGGGAAAGCAAAGGTAAGTCTTGCCTTGCCAAGAAAACTGCAGAAACTTCTCTAGGCCGCCTCCAAGAATCGGACATGATTGAACGGAAGGAAAAACAAAAACATAAATTCACAGAGGTAACTGCAAAGCATCAATCAATAACCCTAACCATTTGGAGCGGGAGGATGAGACAGCCAAAATAAACAGAAGGAGTCATTTGGAACAAGCAAACAAGAAATATGCCACGGACTCGGCACTTGATAAACCAATAACCTGTAAAGGGCTTGGAAAAGATATTCAGCTGCCACGGAACAACTACTATACCTACAAAGATCAGAATTGCGCAAGCCACAACAATCGATGGAAGCAAAAATTGGACTCTGAAGGAGCAGGATAGGCTTTTGAACTTTGGTGTGTGTTGGAAAAGACCTCAACAACCTGAAACAATCCACATGGCCCTCCCTCCTTATGACATTCCAAAGAAAGCGAGGATACTGCAAGGTGCTTAGGCACCAGGAAAAAGGGTTGTAAAAAAGTACAGCTTATCTCCATGCTCCCCACTTCCTCCATTTGAATGGCAGTATCACGTTAGGGATCTGACAGGGAGAAACAACTTGGGATTGAGGAGAAACTTCCTAACAGTGAGAACAATCAACCAGTGGAACTGCTTGCCACCAGACGTCATGGGTGCTTCCTCACTGGAGGTCCCCTCCAACTCTGTGATTCCATGATTCTGTAACAGTCTCTTCCTTGAACAGGGGGTTCGACTAGATGCCCTCCAAGGTATCTTCTAGGTCTGTTATTCTATGATTCTGTAAGGTTCAATCTGAAATCTTAAAAAAAACTTCAAATTTCTTGGTGGTAAGAACATAGACTTCCATTAATTAAAATGAAAGAGGAATGTATGTGGAGTTTTAACACGTATTAAATTTCTACAGTCAACTTGAAAGCATTTTCTTGATATGCTGTAGCAAATATTGTAACTGGGCACCTAGACTCTGCATCTATACAGGTGGTAGGTTCCTGTACTTTTTTCTTTTATTTGTGTGTTTCCTCCGTTAATCTAGAAATAAAATCTTAAGGAAGTGTCTTTGCTTGTCTTTTCGAACCAGATCTTTTGAACCAGAGCCTCACTGTTCGATCTGAAGCCTTGAAAATGGACGTTTTCAGAAGAGTTTCATGGGACCTTTCCAAATGTATAACTTTAAAGGACTGGTGAGCCTTCACACCCACTCAGGTTACCAGTCACTTTAAGCAGAAAGATAGGCAGAATATACATTTATTAAATAAACTAACCAATAACTCGGCATTGCCCGGGTATTTATTTATAGGGGGGAAATGTCCGGACCAAATATAATTTCTAATGTTGGATTTTCCCCCTTACCAGAGGGAGCCCCCTTGTGGAGTACTGTGAAGCTGTTACTATGGCAACTCCACTACAATGTACAGTAGAAGCCATTTTAAGGAAGTACAATAGAAGCCATTTTAAGACACAACAGGCTGTATCTTAAGAAAACACCCCCCCAAGGGAAGTTGGGGTGTCTTACCCCCCACAGTATTTGTTTCCAAAGGGTAAGTCATCTGTGTACCAAGTTTGGTTGAAATTGCTCGAGGTGTTCCAGAGTTATGGTGCAACATACACACACAGCCATATATGATAGATAGATAGATAGATAGATAGATAGATAGATAGATAGATAGATAGATAGATATAGATCTAGATCTAGATCTAGATCTAGATCTAGATCTAGATCTAGATCTTAGATAAATAGTATGTTTTCCAGGCAAACTTCTAGATCTAGATCTTAGATAAATAGTATGTTTTCCAGGCAAACTTCTTACCTTTTTCCTTCGAACCATACTTCCCCAACTACACAGGTGGGACTTTCTGGATCCAGGTCTTGGTTTATATTTCCAGCCCTGATTGAGGAAAGAAAAGAGAGAGAGAGATTTGCAACTCTATTTTATAGCCAGTCTTCTTTCCAATTCACAAATCACAGCAGGGAAAACACATAAATGATTCTAGGTGTTGGTTCAGAACTGCAGTGATGCTAAAAGAAATAATATCCCTTTTGATGTTGCACTCTTGCATATAAGTGTGCAAAGTATATTTGGTCACTCTCCTCCCTGGCCACCTGTGAGAATAATATTTTCACATGTCAGAATGAGACTGTGGGCCCGCTGAGCTTCACAGCTCACTTTCAGCTTGTAATCATCAAGAGTACGGTAATGAGATACAAAAATATCGAGGGCTGCTTTTTCATTGGGATTTCAACTCCTCAAATGTTTGGCTAGAGACAGGCTGAAATGCCTCAGAATTGCACTCCCTACTGATCTCAAGGCTGCCATTTTGGGAAATGCGGATAAAACAAAAAACAAAAACCAGCCTCAATCTCCAGGAGATCTAGATAACCTTCATGCTCCCCACATTTTCATACCCTCCCCAAAAAGGAAATATATCACTCATGCATTCAAAAAATGTATCACTCATGCCAACAGGTTTGCTTAACCTTTGCATGTGCTAATTTATAAAGAAATATGTTTATGTAAACATAATGCATTTACAGGTAAAAATACACCGTATTTCACAATGGGGGGGGCAGAGAGAGAAACTGTGACTAAGTGAGCTGCGTGACTGCTCAGTCTGTTGTCAAGGTCGGAGGTCCACCATCTGGCTGCGCAGGTGGGCATATTGTGGAGAGTTTCACAGAAGACTGAGGGAAAGACTAGCCTGTTTTCAAAATGGATGCCACAGTAGCTATGGCTGACCATGAACACCATGTTTACAAAAGCTGGCTGTTGTGGCTCACCAGCGGAGATTCGGACAGTGAGGAGGAAGTTGGGGAGGAACATGGTCCAGTCCTGGAGTCTGGGAAAGGCTCTGACAAGGGCTCTGTGTCGGAGGCAGAGCGCGAGCCAGAGCCGTATGCCAGTTATCAACTGCCTTTAGAGTCAGAAATCAGTGCGGCAGACAAACAGCTGGAGCCTATTCCCAGTGTGCGCATGCGCAGAGTTGCCAGATGAAGGGAACAGCTAAAGAACAAGGGTCGACTTGGGAGTAAGGCTACAGGTGGATGATAAATGGCCCCTCCCAGAGGAAATAAAAGAGGAGCAAAAGGGGAGTGGAGTTTGCAGGAAACAATTAGTTTGCTTAATTGGTTCGTGACTCTCTGAGACTCCTTGCCAAGTTTTGCAGGTATCGGCCTGGCAAAGGGGTGGGTTCCTGCCAATTCTAACCTCTTTTATAGAAGAGGTTCCACAAATCTGCAGTACCATTTAGAACCTGTTCCAGCTTCCTCCCCCCTCCCGTCCACACATCATCAAGATGAAGAGTGAGAGGAGGAATTCTGGGAGTTCATGTCCACAACTCTTAAAGCTCTGGAGTTTTTTTCTAAAGGGTTAGGGGTGCAAAGGTCTTGTAACTTGACAGGGTTAGGGGTGCAAGGATCTTGTAACTTGACAGCTTTAAAACTTGCGTCCTTCAATGCCAGAGTTCCTGAGCCAACATGACTGGGGGAGGAATTCTGGGAGTTGAAGTCCACAAGTCTTAAAGCTGTCAAGTTTGAACACCCCTGGAGTTTTTTTTCTAAAGGGTTAGGGGTGCAAAGGTCTTGTAACTTGACAGCTTTAAGACTTGCGTGCTTCAAATGCCAGAGTTTGTGAGCCAACATTTTGGTTGCTAAGCAAGAGCGTTAAGTGAGTTTCACCACATTTTACAAGTTGGCCACGCCCACCCAGTCACATGACTGCCAAGCTACTCCCACCCGTCACATGACTGCCAAGCCACTCCCACCCAGTCACATGGCCGGCAAGCCACTCCCACCCGGTCACATGGCCAGCAACCCACTCCCATAAAGCAGGCCACATCTTCAGAAGACGGTCTAAAAATTTTTGAAACCCACCACTGGCCTGGCAGCTCTCCAAGCCAGATAAGGTCTGTGACTGTAAATCCTCCCTTGAAAGACTTTCCTGGATGTGAATGAGCAGAATTCACAGTAAATTAACAAAAAGGGTTTTTGTCAGGACAAGGAGTTTGCTTTCTGTTCTCGGGAAGCCTGGGTCAGAATACTGGCGATATTGTTTTTGCCATCCTTCCTCCCCCAGGATATTTCCCATCTCCCCTTCCCTACCCCAAATGTGGGCATTTCCACTTTAGCTACAGGCCATTTTACTTCGTAAGAATACCTATGGGATGGAATTGGAGGCTTATATTTCTCTTTCATATTTGCAGTTTTATTGGGTTCATCACACAGTCAGCCAGATATTCAGACAGGATTTTTGTCTTCTTATTGAGTCCTTCCCAAGGACTTGGGATAGACAAATGGCAATAGCAATAGCACTAAGGCTTATCTACTGCTTTACAGTGGTTTACAAGTGGTTTACAGAGTCAGCATATTAACTCCAACAATTTGGGTCCTCATTTTACCGACCTCGCAAGTATGGAAGGCTGAGTCAACCTTGAACCTGGTGAGATTTGAACTGCCAAATTGCAGGCAGCTGGCAGTGGGCAGAAGTAGCCTGCAGTACTGCACTCTAATCACTGCACTATCAGATGTAAATATGTTTCATGGTGTTGGAGGCATCATTGCAGGATGTAAGCTGTTCCAAATAAAACTTGCATTTGCAATTGATTGGTAGTGATTTTGTCAATGCTGATAGGATCCAAGTGGTGCTCCAGATGTTTGAAATTGCACCCAAGGCACCTATCAGCACTGCTATCATCTTCATTTTCTTTTGTCACCGTTGTTCTATTTGCGGGGCTTTGCATTTTGTTATTTTCTCCAGTTCTTTCTCTTCTCTTCTGCTGTTTCCAACCTACTCCAGTATCCATTTTTTTTCTTTTTCTGACCAACAGTGGTTAAATCTCAGGTGTTGTTTTTGAATTCTAAAGTCGCAGAGCACTTTTGCTTCTTCATTTTGTATTACTTTGCCAATTTTGTGGTCTCACCATTTCTTTCAGGCAAACGGTATTTCTTGCAGATATTCCAATGCAACACTGTTGTTACTTTGTCGTGCTGTTGTTTTTCATTATTATTATATACACAAAAATGCAAAATCACAGCTTTATACATTCTTTAATTGGTGTTGGCCTTAATTGGCATTGAGTTCTTCCCAAGAATTTAGGATGTCATAATGTATCAGCATAATGTCAAGGTTCCAGTTCAGCAACTCTGAGACTTTTAAGCTTTCTCAAAGAATTGCTTTATCGAGTCATAGTATATCTGCAAATACAAGGAAGGTGGCCTTTTGGTAATTTAAAGATGGAAAATTTTGTCAATGGTCAGATTTTCGAGTTTTTTTGTATGGCACCCAGGGTGCTGATAACTCTGTGACCATCATGGCTGGGTTTATGCCATTATCTTTCAATTTCAGTTTTCAGGTTTTGATACTCTGTGATTTTCTCCAATTCTGTCCTTTTTTTCTGTTCTACTGTCCAGTGGTGAATTCCTACCTGTTCAGACTAGTTTGGCCAAGCCAGTGGTAGCTTGGCGGCCTGGGTCGCTGGAACCAGCAGCGACCCAGGCCTGCCACGCCCCTAAACCTGTTCTCCCAGCGGTGCCATAGGCGGCGCCATCTTGTTTTTTGTTTCCGCACATGTGCAGAGCAATTTTCGTTGTACTACGCATATGTGCACAGCGCACATCAAGTGCACACAGGGCACATCCCTGAGAGAACCGGCAGTAGCGGCTGCCGGAATCCACCACTGCTACTGTCCCCTGATATTGCCACATCAATTATCCACACTGTCTTCTTTTCAAGCACAGTTAAATCTGATGTGTTGTGAGCCAAGACTTTACTAGTTTGCATTCTGAACTCCCACATTATTTTAACCTGCTCATTTTTGACTATTTTTCCAACAATATGTTCCCACCAATTTTTCATTACTGGCACATGATAATTTTTACAGATGTTCCAGTGAATCATTTTGGCAACTGTGTTATGTCATTGTTTATATAATCAGCTTGTGTGCTCTTCTTGCACGAGCTGAACATATGAAATACTGTTTCTTCTGTCTGAATTTTGAATCACTTGACAATTTTTCAGTTTAGGCCTTGATTGCATTAGTTCAAACAGCTTGGTCTTGAGCAGCCAAAATCAAGCCTTGATCTTATTTTTTAAATGTTCCAGTTGTAAGTCATTGCCAGGTTTTATCTTTATTGACATTCCCCTCAATCTTTTGTAGAAATTGACCATGTAATGCTTTTCCTTGCCAGCATTCTGTTCTTGCTTTTATTACATTATTTCAATGTTCATGTTTTGTTTCCTGCTTGTTCAATAAGTTCCATTTTTTTAACTTGCATCAATGCTTGTTCTTGGCTGTCTTTTATGTAATCAGCCAATGCATGTTTTTCTTATTCCACAGCTAGCTTGACTTAAAGTAAACCCTTGCCTCAGTGGTGAAATTCATTTTTTTTTACTACCGGTTCTGTGGGCGTGGCTCAGTAGGCATGGTTTGGGGGCATGGTGTGGCTTTGTGGGTATGGCTTGGGGCATGGCAGGACTGCAAAATCTCCATTCCCACCCCACTCTGGGGCCAGCTAGAGGTGGCATTTGCCGGTTCTCCAAACTACTCAAAATTTCTGCTACTAGTTCTCCAAACCACTCAAAATTTCCGCTACGGTTCTCCATAACCTGTCAGAACCTGCTGGATTTCAACCTTTCCTCCATTTCTATGGGGCAGGTATAATCTATCCATATAATTATGGGGATATAATACATAGTGAACGGTCATTAGCTTTCTTGCTTTTCAGTTCAAAAAGCCCAGTGCAGCTTCTGTCCAGTTAATAATTCCAGCAATGTATCATATCACAGGTGTGGCCCAGGTATTGATGGATTTAATGGTGTTTCCACCAAATCAATATTGCCTTTTCTAATTTTGATAACCAGTTTTTCTGTAACTACCACTGTTGTACTGTAGGCAAGCTGATTGGTCCCTTCAATAGATGTTATTTTAATCCTCGCAAGCGCCTTATTCACATCCGTCATTATAACTGCCAGCCCTGTTTTGGGTATTACTTTCAATGCTGGCAGTGTTTGTCTTTCTACTGGTAATTCTGCATATGCCATAATTTTCTCCTTTAGTGCTTCAGCATTTTTTGAGGAGGAGGGTGGTGTTGGTTAATAGGTTGTTTCAGTACTGGTTTGTACTGGCTCTGTTGCTATTACTTCTTATATTATATTTCTTATTCTATATTGGCAGTTGTTCTTGCCTTATTGTTTTGGGAGTTTTTCATTTTTTCTGAATCTCTTCCAGTTCTGCATCCCTGAATATTTTATTTCTGTTAATAAATCTCCTTTGGTCTGCTAATCGTTGTTCAGTGACATTTGAGCCTGGTTAAATTATTTTCCAATATCCAAACATTCTTACTTTGTTGCTTCTGATTTATAATAGCAAGTCATAAAGAAGCGATTTTCAAACACAATCTACTTTTCTCTTGATTGTGGATGCTGTTCTTCCAGTAATCCTTCAGAGCTTGGCCCTGGTTACCCAACCATGGTTATTAAATCCCATTGTGCATATGTCAACAAATGCCCAGAAATTCTAACAATCTGATATTCTTGTTGATCTGGATTATGACTCCTGTGATATGTGATTCTTTTTCAGTTTTCTCCCTCTAGTAAATTGTTTTGTTTTGTTTTGTTTTTATGTTATTCTTTGCATTTTTGGATATCTATCTCCCTCAAAATTGGTTGCTGAATGTTCTGACCTAAGCTTCCCAGAGCATGAAGTAAACTCCTTGTCCCGACAAAAAACCCTTTTATTAATTGACTGAATTTTGCTCAATCATATCCAACAAAGTCTTTTGAGGGAGGATTTACAGTCACAGACCTTATCTGGCTTGGAGAGCTGACAGGCCGATATCTGCAAAAGTTGGCAAGGAGTCTTGGAGAGTCACGAACCAATTAGCAATAGCAATAGCAGTTAGACTTATATACCGCTTCATAGGGCTTTCAGCCCTCTCTAAGCAGTTTACAGAGTCAGCATATCGCCCCCACAGTCTGGGTCATCATTTCACCCACCTCAGAAGGATGGAAAGCTAAGTCAACCTTGAGCCGGTAAAATTAGAACCGCTGAACTGCAGATAACAGTCAGCTGAAGTGGCCTGCAGTACTGCACCCTAACCACTGCGCCACCTCGAACTAATTGTCTCCTGCAAACTCCACTCCCCTTTCGCTCCTCTTTTATTTCTTCTGGGAGGGGCCATTCATTGTCCACCTGTGGCCTTACTCCCAAGTCGACTCCTGTTCTTTAGCTGTTCCCTTCGTCTGGCAACTCTGCGCATGTGCACACTGGGAACAGGCTCCAGCTGTTCATCTGCCTCACTGATGTCTGACTCTGAAAGCAGCTGACAACTGTCATATGGCTCCGGCCCCCTCTCTACCTCCAACACAGAGCCCTCATCAGAGCCTTCCCCAAACTCCAGGACTGGCCCATGTTCCTCCCGCACCTCCTCACTGTCTGAATCTCCTGCCAGCTCCACAACAATAAATACCTTTAGTCTGGCTCTTCCGCTAAGTCCTGTCTTAGCTTTCTGCCGGTATAGCTTTCAACCCACTCAGAGCATCACAAGTCCCTCCCTCATTCTTATGGTCCATCGCACAGTCAGCCAGATGTTCAGTCTGGACTTGGCATTTTTATCTAGCTACTGAGTCTTTTCCAAGGACTTGGGATAGGCAGATGTGGATGTATGATGTTTTTAGAGTATCATTGCAGGATGTAAGCCATTCTGAATAAAGCTGCCTTTCACAATTCAATGATGGCAATTTTGTCAATGCTGATGGTGTTCAAGTGGTGTTTCAATTGTATTGGGATGCACCTAAGGTGCACATTTCTATTGGTATTATTTTTGCTCTCTTTTGGCACAGTTGTCATATTACTATTTGGAGGTCTTTGTATTTTGTTATCTTCTCCAGTTCGCTTCTATTCTGCTGTCTCCAGGTACTGCCACATCCACTATCCGGACTTTTTGGCGAGGGGTCCTTGGTGCTCTCTGAGCTTGCTTGTTTTCTTGCAGACATTTCATTACCCTAACTAGGTAACATCATCAGTGCTAGTAAGGGTGCTGAGTTAATATTCTGGTGTCTTGCCTGTCTTTGTGGATGGGGTAACGTGCCTGGTAGGTACCAAGAAGAGGGTTTTAGGACATTATTCTGGCGATCCCAACTGCAGTTACTCTCTGTCAATGAGCAAGTTCAAGGTCTTCCTTCTGCATTCTTAGAGTCTTTCTTGGGATTTGATATGTGGACTTCAACTCCCAGAATCCACAGGACTTAAAGTCTCCAAGGTTGAGAAACACTGTTTTAAACAGAAGACATGGTGGCTCAGTAGATAAGCTGCTGAGCTTGTCGATCAGAAAGGTCGGTAGTTCAGCAATTCGAATCCCTAGCGCCACATAAGGGAGCGAGCTCCCATTACTTGTCCCAGCTTCTGCCAACCTAGCAGTTCAAAAGCATGTAAAAATGCTAGTAGAAAAATAGGGACCACCTTTTGTGGTAGGTAACAGCGTTCCGTGTGCCTTCTGCGTTTAGTCATGCCGACCACATGAGCATGGAGACATCTTCGGAGAGTGCTGGCTCTTCAGCTTGAAACAGAGATGAGCACCACCCCCTAGAGTTGGGAACGACTACCACATATGTGCGAGGAGAACCTTTACCTTTAAACAGAAGACTGTCCTCCGAAGAGACAACTACTCAATTTATTTGTTTGGAATATTTATAGGATCACCCAGTTTAAATGAGCTCACCCTGGTGGCATATCAAAAAATGATCAAGTAAAAATGAAAAAAAAAAGTTAGAATGTGCCATTAAAACCAATTCAAACAATTTAATGGTGATCAGAATCAAAATAAACTACATCATCCAGTTGGGAATTCTCCTTATTCTGACTCAGGCACCTGGGAAACTAGCCAGGTCTTAAGTGCCTTTTTAAACTTTCTAAACACCCGCAGTGTCTTTATCCCTGTTTATCTGGGATAATCCCTACCTTTCGGAACCAGTTCCTGTCATTAATCAGAGAGAGATCAGGGGTGTAGTTAAATATATATTTGCATGCATATAGATGACAGCTATATGGGTATCCTTGATTTATGACTGTAATTGAACCTTAAATTGACAAATTGTGCTGGTTTTAACTAGGTCACTGTGTGCACAGAATTTTATGGCCTTTTTGTGGTGGTCATTAAACAAATTCAGCAGTAGTAAAGCAAACTCCATTGTCATAAGTGAACACCACAGCTATTAAGCAAATCCATTGTCTGCAATGGGCATTTTTGGGGGGGCAGAAACCAAAAGTAAACAATGCCAAAAATGCCATCAACCATGGTCATGTGACCATGGGAAAATATTCCAACATTTACTGCAGCATTCTTAGTAAGCCAAGGACAGCCATAATGTCCAGATCTCTTGCAGGGGTGGGCTGCTTGGGGTTCACAGGGGTTCAGGAGAACCTCTAGCTAAGATTCTGTGCAGTTCGGAGAACCCCCAAATCCAACTCCTGGCTGGCCGCGCCCACCCTGCCCCTCCACTTCCAGGAGTCCCCACACGATCCATTTTGGATCAGGTAAGTAGCAATAGCAATAGCAGTTAGACTTATATACCGCTTCATAGGGCTTTCAGCCCTCTCTAAGCGGTTTACAGAGTCAGCATATTGCCCCCAACAATCCGGGTCCTCATTTTACCCACCTCGGAAGGATGGAAGGCTGAGTCAACCCTGAGCCGGTGAGATTTGAACAGCCGAACTGCCGAACTAGCAGTCAGCTGAAGTAGCCTGCAGTACTGCACTCTAACCACTGCGCCACCTCGGCTCTAAGTGCAGGGCGCATGTGGAGACTCGGGGAGGATGAAAAACAGGCCTACCAGAAGTTTGGGAAGGATGGAAACGAAGATGCTTCCTGTCTCCAGAGCCTGTTTTCCCATTCCCAGAGGCTCAAGGAAAGCCTCCGGAGCCCGGGGAGAGCAAAAACACCCCCTCCCCGCCGTGATGCAGGAGGCCAACTAGGCCATGCCCACCATGGCCACACCTACCCAGCAATTGGGAAAAGAACCCCTTGCTAAAAATTTTGAACCCCGCCCCTGCCTCTCTACAATGTTATATGACTCCTTCACATCCAGATTTTAACAAAAATTGAAACCTACCAACCTCAAGTAATCTCTCCTTCTCCCCAAACCCCTGCAAACTGCTGTGGTTTCATCCAAAGTGTGGGAAGCCCTACCACATAACTGGGGCTCAGGAAGGGAGTTGACATTTTGCTGAGCTGCCTGTTTGCATAGTAGGCATTTTAAGCTGTGCAAGTGTTTGTGATACTTCCGCAAGATTGGAAGGGTAATGTGGGGATATTGAATTTCAGAGAAGGGATGTTGAATCTCAACAGTAGAATACCAAACACATTTTGGAACAGTAAAATCCTTGTTGCCAATATTTTGCCTCAGTGCTTCTCCTTCTGTATTCACCCTTCATATGAATCATTTTTGTGGAAGAATTGGAATGGAATTGGAAATTTCACATTGTTCTGTCATTAGTTTGCTTCCCCTTCCCTGTATTAAATGCCATGAATTTGAATGTGCAAATCTCTGCATGGATAACTGTGGGACCAGGGGTGGGTTCCTGCCAGTTCTAACCTCTTCTATAGAAGAGGTTCCACAAATCTATAGTGCCGTTTAGAACCGGTTCCAGCTCCCTCCCCCCGCCTGTCCACACATCATCAAGATGAAGAGCGAGAGGAGGAATTCTGGGAGTTGAAGTCCACAAGTCTTAAAGCTGTCAAGTTTGAACACCCCTGGATTTTTTTTCTAAAGGGTTAGGGGTACAAGGGTCTTGTAACTTGACAGCTTTAAGATTTGCGTGCTTCAAATGCCAGAGTTTCTGAGCCAACATTTTGGTTGCTAAGCAAGAGCGTGGTTAAGTGAGTTTCATCACATTTTACAAGTTGGCCACACCCCCAGTCACATGGCTGGCAAGCCACTCCCACAAAACAGGCCACACCTACAGAAGAGGTTCTAAAAAAATTTGAAACCCACCAATGTGTTGGACTAAAATTAAGAAGAATTCTCCATGAAGGAAAAAACAAAAACATTTGTGGGAACTAAAATTCCTTTCATAAAATTGTTATTGTTATGATTTCCCACCATTTTTTGTTGTTCCCTACTGCAGTATTTCTCAAGCCTTGCAACTTTAAAATGTGTGAACTTCTACTCCCATGATTCCCCAGCCAGCTGGAGGAGCCAGATTGTTGGAGGCAATAGGCTGACTATGTAAACCGCGTAGAGAGGGGCTGTAAGAGCACCATGAAGCGGTATATAAGTCTAAGTGCTAGTGCTAGAGCTAGTGCTATTCTGGGAATAGAAGTCCATACACTTTAAAGTTGCTAAGTTTGAGAAACATGATTCTGTTGATTAGGAGGCTGATTCATTCATAGTTTAGCATTTCAAGCATGGCAATTATAGGGAAAATTGCAAATCAGTGGGAATTGGTTTCTGTCTCAAATGTGCTTTTTTCCAAAACTGGACTGTTTTTTTTCCTTAAGGAAGAAAAAAGAAGATGTTTCGCTTATCATCCAAGAAGCTTCCTCAGTTGTGGGTCTGATGAAGCTTCTTAGATGAGAAGTGAAATGTCTTCTTCCTCAAGGAAAAAACAATCCAGTTGCTTTTTAGGGGGGAAACCACCTTTGAGGCAACTATGACCTGGATGACTGAGAATAATAGCAATAGCAATAGCAGATTTTTATATACCGCTTCATAGGGCTTTCAGCCCTCTCTAAGCGGTTTACAGAGTCAGCATATTGCCCCCAACAACAATCCGAGTCCTCATTTTACCCACCTCGGAAGGATGGAAGGCTGAGTCAACCCTGAGCCGGTGAGATTTGAACCGCTGAACTGCTGATCTAGCAGTCAGCCTGCAGTGCTGCATTTAACCACTGCGCCACCTTGGCTCTTAGAATCTCTAAAGACAATTGGTTTTGTTTCTTGCTGGGGAGTGAAACAGTGGCTGTGTGTGCCCTGAACTGGGAACTTGTTTTCTTTAAAACAATATGAGTTCTGTCTTTTCAATGCAATCCCTACTACCCCTGGTTTCCACCTTGGTATGATTTTAGCAAACCTCATTTGGGTAAAAATGGGCAACTGAATGGAGCTAGCTGAGTGTTTTTATGGCCTGATGCCCTTCCTGTCGCCAATGCAGAGTTTTGTTCAGCAGATATATTCTCAGTGTGCCCAGATTCCACCTGCAAAGGATTATGGAGTCATTAAATGATGATGATGATGATGATGATGATGATGATGATGATTTGGTTAATCTTTGGTGAGATTCACAGCCTTTGGGGCTGGTTGGTAGCTCAACAGCTCGAGTCCTAACCAAGGACCTAGGAGCTGCTAAGATATTGAAAGATATAAGCTGTTCCAAGTAGGGTAGTTTTTTGTAGAATCAGAATGTTCAAGTCCAATAAATTTAGAATTTCCAAAAGGCAAGATAGCTCTTTAGGTACTGCTCCAAGGGCTCCAAGTACAATCAGGACAACACATGATTTCTTTTTCCACAGTTGCTCAACTTCAATTTGCAAGTACTTTGTGATTCTTTCTTGCTGCTTATCTTCAATTGGCGCATCACCAGGTATTGTAATGTCAATGAACCAAACTTTTTTCTTTTCAACTATTGTTATGTCAGGTGTGTTGTGGGCCAAGTGCCTGTCAGTCTGAATTCTGAGATCCCACAAGATCTTGACTTTCTCATTCTCTAGAACCTTCTCAACCTGATGTTCCCAGTGGTTTTTGCTGTGCTCAAATCCAAACTTCTGGCACAGTTTCCGGTGAATGATCTTAGCAACTTGGTCATTGCGTTGTAGGTATTTAGTTTGTAAAATTTTGCTGCACCCACTAATCAAATGATCGACTGTCTGTTGTTGTTGTTGTTGTTGTGGTTGTTGTTGTTGTTGTTGTAAAAATAGGGTGATGCACATTTTTCATTATTGTTTCTATGAAATAACAGGTTTCAGAATTTTCTTTTAATGTATATTCTCCTTAGAAGAATAGACCATTTGGGAAATCTGGTGTGCATGTGTTACTGCACATATTTCAGCAGCAGCTGAATAGCCATCTATCAAAGAACACTACAATCATCCCGGCAACAGGATGGCCCTCAAAATCCCTCCAAGGTCACCCCTGGAATCCTAGACAGAAGTTGAGCTATGAGCATGATCGATTCCCAAGAATCAAGATTCACACACTTACTTGGAAGACAATCTATTGAAATCAAGGGAATGTATTTTTAAGCAAGTGTGCATAAGTTTTAGTTTGGATTCTTGTCATGCAGGCTATGGTTACTTAATATTAGTGTTCTAAGTGAACCTTGCTTGGGGACGGTGAGGAAAAAGTCTCTTAAGAGCAGAAGTAATTTAGAAATATAGATCATCTCCCCAGTTCTGTTCTTCCAATAACTTAATGCACTTTAGAAATGCCATAGCTCAGTGGTCAAGCATTCGGTCTGCATACACAAAGTGTTTGGTTTTCAGCTCTGATCTCTGCCCTGGTTAGAGAATTTGTAAATGAAACAGAGGAAATATTCTTTCCTCTTTAGCTTTAAGAAGCTGGAACACAGACAACATACTTCATATTCTGGTTCCTTCTAGATACGGCGGACAAGTAAAGCTAGCATTTCTTGCCAATATGACACCAAACCAGGGGTGGGTTCCTGCCAGTTCTAACCTCTTCTATAGAAGAGGTTCCACAAATCCACAGTGCCGTTTAGAACCGGTCCAGCTCCCTCCCCTCACCCGTCTGCACATCATCAAGATGAAAAGCGAGAGGAGGAATTCTGGGAGTTGAAGTCCACAAGTCTTAAAGCTGTCAAGTTTGAATGCCCCTGGAGTTTTTTTCTAAAGGGTTTAGGGGTTCAAGGGTCTTGTAATTTGACAGCTTTAAGATTTGCGTGCTTCAAATGCCAGAGTTCCTGAGCCAACATTTTGGTTGCTAAGCAAGAGTGTTGTTAAGTCAGTTTCACCACATTTTACAAGTTGGCCATGCCCACCCAGTCACGTGGCTGGCAAGCCACTCCCACCCAGTCACATGGCCAGCAAGCCACTCCCACAAAGAAGGCCACACCTACAGAAGAGGTTCTAAAAAATTTTGAAACCCACCACTGTGTGGGACTAAAATTAAGAAGAATACTCCATGAAGGAAGAAACCACCAGGAGACCATCAGGGGCAAGAAGGCTATACCCAAACTTCTCTAGAGTACTTGGGTACCCTAATCAGTATTCAATTTGTACAACTTTCTAAGCAATAGTCTGTCTTTTCCATAGTTGGTTGCAGAAGCCACAATAACTAGGTTCATATGTTACATAAGTTTTTTTTTAAAATAACAAACTAAAATACCAAGATACACAACACACTAACAAAACTACATTGCATGAATCTGATCATTTTAATTATTTTTAAGAGAGTGGGGAAAAGTTCATCTTGTATCCCTTCATATTCAGCTAATCCTTGACTTATGACTAGTTGCTTAGTGACTGATAACAGAGCTTCCCATAGGTATTTACAACCTGGTTCCAAGGTTCTGAAGGCTGCACCCCCCCCCCAACAACATGGTCATGTGACACTAATTCAGACGCTCGGCAATCAGCCTTCATTCATGGAATTTTGCAGTGTCCTGCAGTCTTGAGACCACATTTTACATTCCTTTTGCCAGAAAAATCAGCATTTACTTCTGATTTTTGGCAAAAAAAAAAAGCCTCATAGCAAACAATGGGCTTGCTTTACAACGATCACACCAGCTTTATGACTGCAACATTTGCTTAATGACCATCGCAAAAAAAGGTCATAAAATAAGTCATGAAAAGATCGGTCATGTAGGTGATCTGCTTTATGACCATCATAACTTACCACTGGAATGTACAGGGTCCATTACGGTTGTAAGTCAAGGACTACCTGTACTTTTTTGTGTCATCCAAAAGCAGAACAAATTTACTTGGGCTTATGCTTTGGTGGACTGAAGCCTCCTTTGTTAGATCCATGCTCTAATCTTGAACTCACATCACATACATAAGTCTCTCTGTTTCGGTGTTTCACTAAATGACTGTCTGTTTTACATGCATTGGATTATCTCCTTGCAGAAAAAAAAAACATTGGTGATTGTGCATCGATTTTTCAGGAAATGGCTGGAAAGTTTTCATGAAATCCATTGGAGACATAGCTGATCACGTTCTAAATTTGAAGTTGCTGCTATGGGCTGATGGTGGATATTTTATTATATGATGGTTTTAAAAATTTTGTAGACACCGAGAATCATCTCTGCTTGAATTGTGTGGCTGCATTAATTTTACTAAATAAATAAGTTAATCCCCTGATTCACCCCAATGTTTGCCAAATCATTACCTTCTCTGTAACCCTGAAAAATTGGTAACCCAAAGGGCTAATGCAAAAAAGGAATATTAAAAAAAGATAAAGAACTGGATTATGGAGTTCCTACCCATTTTTGCCCATCCCCGTGGCCTGCCCCAGTGGTGGGTTCCAGATCCCTTTGCAACCGGTACGGTTGCAACAGGGCCCGGCGTCCTCCACATGAATGTGTGCAGCACACACATGCGTCCTACCCTCCAGCGACGCCTCCACAAGCCTCCGCGGTGCTCCAGCTGCTCGGCGGAGCATCGTGCAGGCACTGTACATGCCGCGTGCAGAAGCGCCAAAGAGCTTAAAGAGAGGTATGGATGACGGGTGGGCGGGTGGGCCCTCCGGAGCACTGTACTGGAACAGTACCCGATGCTCCGGGCAGGCACCAGTACGCCAGTACCAGGGTGTACCACCTGCAACCCACCACTGGCCTGCCCTACAGCAGGGATGTCAAACTCAAGGCCCATGGGCCGAATCCAGTTAGATCTTGCTCATGGGGCCATCCTGGAAACAGCAAAGGACTGGCCCACGGTGCCTCTGTCAGAGAAAACACGTGCGGCCCTCCCAAGGTCCATTTTTGCTGGCAGAGAGTTTCAGGAAGCCGTCGCAACTGAAAATGGAGCTCGGGAGCCTGTTTTCGCTGGCAGAGCACTCGAGCCACTACAGGTGCCCCCGACACGAATGACATCAAGCTGGCCACACTCACCCTGGCCACACATCCCCAGCCCCCCAGCCCTGAGGTCAAACACCGCCCTGATGCAGCCCTCAATGAAATCAAGTTTGACACCCCTGCCACACAGCAACAGGTTTTCCAGCTACTCTGTATAGAAGATTATTTCAACTTTTAACAATAAGATGATAGAGTACAGCAGTCCTATGACTGTTTATGCAGCTCTTCTATAATAAGCACTTGTTGTGCCTAATGGCTGGAACAATATAAGATGGAACTGAATTGAATAATAATTACTGCACAATCTCCATTAGGAGAGGACGCTTTCGTACTGCTTGGCCATAATGCTGTCTAGTCCTTCCTGCTGCAGGAGCGATGGGTGAGAGCTAATGTATGGCAGAGGGACAAACCTACCACTCTGTGCAATGATCCATGGCATTATAAATACATCTTTACAACCATGAAATGAAGTAGTAGGAAGCATGTGATTTGCAGCTAGGAATAAAACTGGATAACTTTTGTCTTGGCGCTTAATGATTTCCTGCCTGCCCTTGAAATGGGCAGGGGAATTACTTCAGGTGAGAAATGAATACTAACCTTATGTACTTCCAGTCACTGTTGCCTGCTGCCAAACTAATTCTGCATTCCTGGTATGAGAGAGCAGGTTTCTCAACCTTGGCAACTTTAAGATGTGTGGACTTCAACTCTCAGCATTCCCTAGCCAGCCTGTTGAAGTCTGCACGTCTTAAAGTTACCAAGGCTGAGAAATACGGTGGGGAAACACACACACACACACACACACACACACACACACACACACACACACACAAAATATTATAGAACAGAATAGAACAGAACAGAATAGAATAACAGAGTTGGAGGGGACTTTAGAGGCCTTCTAGTCCAACCCCCTGCTAAGGCAGGAAAGCCTACAACACTTCAGACAAATGGTTATTCAATATCTTCTTAAAAACTTCCAGTGTTGGAGCATTCACAACTTCTGGAGGCAAGCTGTTCCACTCATTAATTGTTCTGACTGTCAGGAAATTTCTCCTCAGTTCTAGGTTGCTTCTGTCCTTGATTAGTTTCCACCCATTGCTTATTTGTCCTGTCCTCAGGTGCTTTGGAGAATAGTTTGACTCCCTCTTCTTTGTAGCAGCCCCTGAGATATTGGAAGACTGCTATCATGTCTCCCCTAGTCCTCCTTTTCATATTCATCTACATAAAACAGTCAAGTAGTCTCATTAAAAAAACACCTGTTTGCTCAGCCCCATTTAAGCAAGGCATGACCCAATATTCTGATCATGTTTTGTTTTGAAGTTGAAGTTCATTTAAATCACAGTGAAATCATGATTAGAGGAATAAGTGAAGACAACCTGCTTAATTTTTTAAAAAAGAAGGGAGGCTGTCTAAAATCTTTATTACAGTTATAGGGCAGCATAAGTGTATTTCCTGAACAACCAGCACTTAATGTTACAATTGTGTTAAAATATAGAAAGACATCGATGAAGCTGCAGTAATCAACAGCCTATTTCCAGCCAGATCTCTTGTTGGAAACATTTATCATGGTTCTCTGGTTGATTCTCCCCAATTATGAGGTTTCTGGACCCAACATTCAGTCTTTCTACATCGTCTCTCTTCAGTAGAAAACTAATACCTGACATATTTTAGGTTTCAGACTATTTAGTGGTTTTAGAATGCAAACTAAAACAGTACAGTATTTGAAGTGCTTAGTGTTAAGTTCGAAGGGACAGATGAGGCGTGAGGCAGCTGAGGTATGCGAACAGCGATTTATTGTTAAACAGCAACAGATAACTATGTACAGCGAATTCAGCACCTCACCCTGCTTGACAGCTATTTATACGAGAGCTGTCAAGCAGGGCGACCAATAGGAATGCTTCGGGCAGCCCGCGCTCAGCCAGCCGTGTCTTAGCCAATCAGGCGCGGCTGGGCTGTTGCCGGCTGTCAATTGTAAGTCGAGAACTTGTGGCTGGTCGTAAGTCGAGGACTTTAGGACCGGTCGCAAGTCGAGGACTTAGCACTTAGAAGGCCCGAGTTCAAATCCTCCCTGAACTGTGAAGCTGGTGACCCCGGGAACTTAATTTGTCATCACAACCACCCCATAGGATTGTTGAGTGAATTAAATAGGTATGTCCTATTTGCATGTTACGCCCCTGATCCATAAAATAAAAAGTGAGTTCTAAGGTAATAACCACTTCAAGTATCGCAGTAACAAAAACTGTCAAGAATTACCATCATAAAGATAAATAAATATAAAGGAATTTTCAGATGCCTGAAGATCTTAAAAGGTCACGGAAGGATTTACTATTTGCTTTTATTCCCCCCTTGATGGTTGGCTGTGATGATCAAGAGGTATCTCTGCTGGATTATCTGTCTCTGAGATGACTCAGGAGAAAATGAAGATTTTTTAAAATAATGTTGCTTAAGCTTTTTTTTTTTTTTTAAAGGAATGCATGCAAGAGGGGGGAAAAAACCAGCCATTTCTGGTGTCATTATGGTATTTATACTACAAAGTTTCCATTCTCTGCTCATCTCAATTGTGGTTTGTTTGGACAGTTCTTCAGATGAAGGGGAATTACTTTCAGGGAAACTACAAATATCGAAGCAATTTTATAACAAGTTAGCTGATGTGCCCACCTAGTCTTGTAGGATCTCATCTGATTCATCAGGGGTGGAGGCAGAACTCATTCATGTGACCCTCTGTTTCAAATAAGGGTAATACATGGCTTCTACTGGTACTGGCTTTTACTGGTACTGGCCCTCTAGGTGCTCATGTGAGGCACCTCATCTGTTGGAAGAAATGTCCATCTGGTTCAGTTCCAAGCGGGAGAAAGGCATTGGAGACAAAATGGAGGCTGGAGGCTGTTTGGAAAGAGGGTCCATTTACTGATGAAGCAGAACCACCAAGCACATGTGATTCTGGGTAGCTGATCACATCGAGTTGAGAGTGAGGGTTTTTTTATACCTTCTCTGGGCTTTGCACTTGAACTTCCTGTTCCTGTGCAAGGACATGTGTCCTATTGATTGTTGTCAGATTCCCACGGGGCCATGTAGGGGTTATGTAGGGGTCATAGCTGGCTCTATAGATTGTCTGAGCTCCCAGATTTGATTGAAGTTTGGACTGCTGATGCAATGAAGGGGCGTTGGGCAAATTCTTTTACTACCGGTTCTGGGGGCTTGGCTTGGCTTGGTGGGTGTGGCATGGCTTGGTGGGCATGGCAGGGGAAGGTTACTGCAAAAACCTCATTCTGTCCCAATCATCTGAGACTCGGGAGGCAGAGAATAGATGGGGGCGGGGCCAGTCTGAGCTGGTATTTACCAGTTCTCCAAACTACTCAAAATTTCAGTTACCGGTTCTCCAGAACTGGTCAGAACCTGCTGGATACCACTTCTGGTTCAGACCTTGCTGCAGGGAATTTTTGCCTATGTATAGAGCTACCTAGATACTTGGCTTCTTTCAATAAGCTCTTTATCTCTTAAGTGCTGACATCTGCTGAGGGATATTAAGAAAAGTGGGGGCTGTTTTAAAAACATGTTTCTCCATTTCTCATTCAGGGAAATATAATATTCTGCCTTTTTAAAAATATTTATCAAAATATTTCATTCTTCTAGGAGAGGGGTGGGTGCTAACATTCTACCCATCTCCTCAAAACCTTCATTCTCTTCCATCTTAGTATGATTGCCCCTTCCCGTGCACGACTTCCCGCTTGCTCATAAAGAAAGGAAAAATCCATTGTTTCCAGGCTCAGGCAAATTGAAGATGCAGGGCCAGAAGGCAGAAGAAGCAAAAGCTCTGGACATAATCCAATTGTCAAAGTGGATTTCCTGCACGAAAACCAAAAGTGATCGTCTTCCAACCAAAGTTTCATTTTTGTCCCCTTCCAAATTTATAGCGAGATCTCCAACTATCATGGAACATGTCATCCACAAGGCAGCAGTAGATTACCCTTGTTAAAAAACATTACAGGAATCAACATAACAACAGGATCCTTTTCCAGCTGCTGTACAATGTTACACGTGTTCATTTAAATGATAATTTCTTCAATCTGATGAAATATAATGAAGTTCCTTCTTGGTGGTGGGTTGTTGTTGTTTTTTTGGTCATTTTCGCACTAAATAAACAAGGAGGTCATCTCTCCTGCTTCCAAAGTTATTGCTTTCCTTTATTATAATGATTTTAAAAATTATATTTAGGGATTGGAAGAGGAAATGAGAGATAAATATTTCTGTTTTGGTGTTTTGATGTCACTTTTAATAAGAGGTTCTCCTCAACATACCAGAATTGCCCAAGTATCTATCAAGGACCTTCCACAAAGTAGCTTGTTAGTTGGAACTCTTAGCTTTGCGTGATATATCTGAAATCATTAAGAAAGTATGGCAGGTTCTTGCTAATTTTCTAATTAGATGCTGGACACCAGAAATGTAGTCCATTAAGACTGGGTTTTATTGAAAGCAGATTTTCATAAAATGAGACACTGTGCTCCCAGCTGAGTCTTTTAAATGGCATCCAGAAAATAATATCTTGTTTAGGTTGGTAAACAAAAAATGAGATTAAGAGCACTTGTATATTTCATAGGGTAATGAAATATCTGAAGCAAACATCCAAGCTCAGAGACCACCAAGGACTCCTTATTTCAATGTTTCAAATCCCAAACTCTTCCAATACAGTTTGAAGCTGATCTGTGTTATCTTCACTCTGCCAGTCTCAAAAGACTGATAACATCCATGCTTTGCTTTCTTGATCAACAGCAGGGGTGGGCAATTCATTTTCCCAAGGGGCCATTTCAGAAACTGGGTCTATGTTGGAGGGCCGAACCAAGAGGCTGAGCTTAATTTTGCTCTGTATTAATTTTATCAGTTTACGAAAAGCAGTAAATTATATGGTTATGATTACCATCTACTGGTAAGAATACATGTTATATCTGATTTACAATTGATTTCTAATGTTTGATTGACCTTATGCAAGCCAGACAGGGACAGCCAAAGAGCCAGGTGTGACCTTGGGGCCATAAAATGCCCAGTTCTGATCAATGGGATAATGCAAAAAGAAAAAAAAAGCTGTTCAGTGGGTCTCTAAGCTACTATGGGTCTTAGAATAGCAAACCTTCCTTCACTCTCCTCTTTGTGCAAAATTGAAATAAAATAAATTGCTAGTTTACCCAACTATTCCCTCTTCTATGATGGAAAGTTATTGGAAAAGAAAAGGAGAGGAGAGGAAAGGAGAGAGGGGAGGGGAGAGAAGAGAGGAGAGGAGAAGAGAAGAGACCCCCCCCACAAGCATCCCTTCATTTCAATTAAAAGCCCTGGAAGTAGAACCTAACATACTGCTGATGGGGACAAGGGTCATGAGGAGAGGGCCTCAGAATGGACTGGCTGCAAGCTTAGCAGAACTAAAGCATTGCAAAGAAAACACCAGTTTTGCTCCAGTTTTCGTAAATTGCAATACAGTCAGGGGAAAAAACAACATCCACATCTTTTAGTCCTCCAAACTAGCCAGTCACACCAATCTCACAGGACTGAATTTGGTTTCAATCCTTGTTAATTTTCTTTGGAGATCTGTGTGTATGGTTGTGGTCCTCCCTTGATCTTGCTCTATTAATATTCTCCTTTGTGCCGCTGGCTATTATTTTGTTTTGTTTTGTTTTCCAAAGGGATTGTTTTTCTTTAAAATGGTACCTTCACACAATACACAATGGTTATAAAACTGTCTCCTGAGTAAACCAAAAGTCTCAGCAGCCCCAGGATAAAAAACAGGAGTCCTCTACTTCAACTCTTAGTGTAATGACTGCAATAGCCACTAGTTAGGACAAACAGGCAGAGCCCATTAGCAGTCAGAAGACATGATGAAAACTCCTTAATTTCAGAACACATGGATGGACTTAACCCATGGGAAATCATGAGCATCGTAGTCCAAAAATGCTAGAGAAATCCAGTGGCCTGGCACTCCATCAAAACGGCCATCAACAGACACATAGATATAAACAATATATGGCTCTTCCTCTTCTATGCAAAAGCGACTGTGCAGACTATGCAAAAGAGATAACTAACAAGCCAAAAAGGCTGCAAAAAGACCAAAACACCTCCCCCACCAGCAATCAACACCCAGATGAGCAAAAAGTAACACCAAGATTAAGATCAGACCAACATCAGACCAAACAATAAGAAGTAAACAATTCCACAATCTAGGTATTGTTGCCAAGTAAATAGCCTAACCAAAGAAGCTCCTAGATCCATGATGGTGAACCAGTGGTGGGTTCCGGAGCCTGTTGCAACCGGTACAGTGCAACGGGGCTGGGCGTCCACCACATGAATGCGTGCACTGCGCACGGACACCCGTGCAGCACACACATGCATACTTACCACCCGCGACGCTCCAGCTGCTCGGCGGAGCATCGCGCAGGTGCTGTACACTCTGTGCACGTGTGCAGAAGCCCCAAAAACTTCAAATACCAGTAAGGAGCATGGGTGGGCGGGTGGGCCCTCCAGAGCACCGTACTGGAATGATACCTGGTACTCCTGGCAGGCACAGGTACGCCCTTACCAGGGCGTACTGGTCAGAACCCACCACTGGGATGAACCTATGGCACGCGTGCCAGAAGTGACACACAGAGCCCACTCTGTGGGCATACGTGCAGTCCCCAACTGCTCTTCTGGTTTCTAACACACACATCTGTTTCCGGGCCTTTTTCCGGGCTGTTTTCAGGCCATTTTCCAGTCCATTTTTAGACCCGTTTTTGAGCCATTTGCGGACTGTTTTGAGGCCCATTTTTAGACTGTTTTTTGGGCCATTTTTTGGCCCATAAACAACCTGAAAATGGCCAAAAAAGTAGCATGTGCACTGAACAGCTGGCCTTCGGGTTTTTGGCACACAGGCGCATGGACACACATTCCGGTTTGGGCCCTCGGTGCTGAAAAAGTTCACAATCACTGTCCTAGACCATTCCCACCAACACTGACAGGCAAGACACTAGACTAGAGTATAAATTGAGAGCAAACCACACTTCTGATGTTACCTAAATTGGATAATGAAACATCTGCAAGAAAACAACCAAGCTGGGAGAGCACCAAGGACCCCTCATTTCAACCCTGAACTGCAAAGATTCTCCTTTATTGCTATCCTTGAGAGACAAGAGGAGGAAGAGCCACACCCAGGACAATGACAGAGAAGAGACATCTTAACCCACAGGCGAAATGGGACATAGGCAGCATCTCAGAGGCGAGTTTTCTAACTTCTTTGGAACAGGAAGGAAAGGGAGAGAAAAACGCTTGTCGAACTTGCATGATTCTGTAATGCAATAAAAGTAGAGCTGGCACTCATGGTATTGGTTTCGTGTCTGGGCTACCTCAAAGGGCTAAGGGGAAGGCAAAAAGGAAAGGAGGAGGAGGAAAGGAGGGGAGGAAGAAAAGGGAAAGAGAAGGCAGGAAAATGGGGAAATTTAGGGGAATTAGATGTCGTGAAGGTTCTATTACTTGGGGGATGCATGGGGAATTGGCACATCCCTAGGAAACTGGAGGACAAATACTGAGTCAGAAGCTTTAAATTAAAAGGTCAGAAACCTAGAAAATTATAGCTCTGTTAGCTCAGCTTCTGTACTTCTGTAATATATTTAGTGGAACTGAAAATAGAATTAGGGTGCAATCCATATCCAACTGGAGTCAATGGCAAGACTCCTATTGATTTTGATGAAGCTGGGCTGCAACCTTAATGTATCGGCACTTAGAGAAAATGGAGAAATTACCAGCGGACCGCATGGCTGTATTAAGCACAAATGATTCATGCCAGACTAAACTACTTTTCACCTGAAAGCCAGTTTAAAATAGGGAAGAGAGTGGGTGGAGACAGACTGCTAGGCTTTTGACTCTGCTCACCACATTACAGGAGTAATCGATGGGCAAGGAGCAGCTCCCAAAAAGGACACGCTCGATGCTGATTTGTAAGAAGCAATCTGTTCTAAATGAGAGTGGAATTCTGCAGGGAGCAGGGTTGATTCAGATGCTGTTCAATACCTCATAAATGGCTTTTAGACAGAGTGCCTAAGGAAGGCTTCCCAATTGGGAAGAATGCAAACACTTTTGGAGGACAGACGAGAAGGAAATCTGAATAATTCCAATCAATGGATGTGCTGTGGGCAGCTAGCATGATGAAACGGAGCGAGGGAAATAAAATTGTACACATTCATCACAACACCGATCTTACAAATGTAAGATTTCCCAACTGCTCAAGCTACTAAAACGCTTCACAGTTCTATGTTTTTCATTGTGCATCAATTACTGGAGGAGGACAACAATCATATACTAATAAGATGGATGAGGCGTTATTGATTGATAAAGTGCAGCACTTCTGGAACTGCGGAAATCCCATAATGCTAATCCCAAAGTCAATTAGTTCATTACAGAGCTGGACAGTGATGCAGAAATTGTATTACTGTACATAAAAGGGGCTCCGTCTGGGAGGGGAAGCATGAGAGGGATACAAGGACCATGATAATATACTCATTCGGATGGAGACATCAGGATAGGGAGTCAGTCCTCTGTACTGTAACAATGCGGGTGCCCAACAAGTATTGATTGCTGAGCTATGGGGGCGCAGTGGTTAGAATGCAGTACTGCAGGCTACTTCTGCTGACTGCCTGGAATTTGGCAATTCACTTCTCACCAGCTCAAGGTTAACTCAGCCTTCCATCCTTCAGAGGTCGGTAAAATGAGAACCCAGTTTACTGTGGGCAATAGGCTGGCTCTGTAAACCGCTTAGAGAGGGCTGAAGCGGTATATAAGTCTAAGCGCTATTGCCTGTGGGCCATCTAGTAAGTGTTGACTTTTAGTAGCCACATAGGTACACCTTTTCCAGTTGGATCTGTTCTCAACCTGGTCCTTCAAGTCTACAAATGGTGCACAAAACACTATTGTAACGGAGTCCATGAAAATAGCAGGAGGAAGAAATATTAGATGTGTTCGCTATTTTGAGTTGTATATAAAATAATAAATTAAGTAAATACATAATAAATCCACCTTGCTGATGATCAACCTCTTCTTTTCCCTCCTTCCACCTTTCTCAGCATTATAGACTTCCCAAGAGAGCTAGATCTTTGAATAATGTGTCCAAAGAATGACGGTTTGAGGCTGGCCATTTGTGCCAATGGCTCAGCGGTTAAAGACACTGAGCTTGTCATCTTGGAAAGCTGACAGACCAGGTTCAAGACCCAAACACCACGTGACCGGGTGAGCTCCTGTGACTTGCCCCACCTCCTGCCAACCTAGCAGTTTGAAAGCATGGAAATGAGAATAGGTAAATAGGTACCACTTTGGTGGGAAGATAATAATGTTGCTGGGTATATAATCAAGCTGGCCACTTGACCACAGAAGTGTCTTCAAACAATGCTGGCTCCCTTAGCTAAAAAACAGAAGTGAGCATTGTCCCTCTAGAATCAGAATGACTGGACGGGGGAAACCTTTAACTTTCTTTACCTATTTGTGCCTCAGGTGAGACCTCCGTGCTGATTTGTTCAATGCTCTATTTGTATGGATCAAATGGAACAAGATACTGTTAAGTATACTTGAAGATAGAACAGGCTTCAAACAGGGATAACCCAGAAAATCTAGCACAGTCCTTTGTAACTGAGTGGGACAACATTCCACACCTAACTCTAATTTTTGTCATTCACATTTCATTTTGTCCTTCCTTTGGCATCCTTTCTTTCATAATTCTATTCCACGATTTCTTTGATATTAGTGTAACTCTTGTCCCTCAGCCAGCTGTCCCGTGGTGAGTTTGATGTATTTATGATGGGAACAACATCCTGGGGTCATGTGATCACCATTTGCAACAACCACATGATTCACTTAACAACTGCAGCAAATTGCTTAACCGTGGCTAAAAGAATCGCAAAATCAGACGCAATTCACTTAACAGCCAGATTGCTTAGCAGTGGGAATCCTGGACCCAATTGTGGTCGTATGTCAAGGACTACCTGTTAAAGGAATGGTATAGGCAGGGAATCCTGCTTGAGCAGGGGGCTGGACTAGGAGACTTCCAAGGTCCCTTCCAGCTTTATACTGATTGATTGAAGTTGGCCATGCCAAATTGGCCCCAGCGAGTTGTTGTAGACCCCTTTGTAAGACGCTGTCCTGAGGACTCTCAAAGGAACTCTCATTGGGCAATCCCAGAGACAGGCACTTCTGGGAGTGACACTTCCTAGTTGTAATGGAAAGTCTTCTCCAGATGGTGGGATAGCAGCAGTGGTGGGATTCTAAATCTTTTCCTACCGGTTCTATGAGAGTGTGTTTCGCATGCGCAGCACTCAAAAACCGCCCTTGGTGTCAGCACTGGTGAGCTGAGCTGATTTTAAGCTGAGCTAAAAAACAAGGGAATATAGGACAGGGAACGACGGGGGGCAGGAGGGTGGGGCCAACCGGAGGTAGTATTTGCCGGTTCTCTGAACTACTCAAAATTTCTGCTACCAGTTCGCTCTAACCCGTCCTCCTCTGGATAGCAGTTGAGACATAATTTGCTGTTATTCTCCTGTATCACATCAAAGGGGCTACTTTGGTTTGCCTAATGGTAAAGCTGGCCTATTTATAAAAATTATTGATGGCAAAGAAAAACACTTTTCTCTCTCTCCCTCTCCCCCCACCCCACTTTCCCATAACATTAGGACTCCAAATTGGGAGGGAGGGCGATAAATAGCAGATTCAGAACAGACTAATGCAAATTCCTCTTCCCACAACACCCAACTTATGGAATTTACTGCCAGAAGATGTGATTATCACCACTGGCTCAGTCCCAACAAATTCATAGATGATTGCTCTGCCAGTAGCCATCAACCATGATGAAATAATTTCATCTAAATGCAACCACGTTTGGAGATGATGTTCTGAATTCAGAGTGTTACGGAGAAGGGCAGAAAAGATTGTTGCCTCCATGCCTGCCTCTAAACCTCTTAAAGAGGACGGTTACTTTGGAAAACACAATCCTCAATCCAATAGATTCATGAGATTGGTCCAGCTCCATCCAGCCGCCTCAATTCGACCCCAAATTAAAGGATTATGAGGTCCTAAAAAGGGAAGATTCAACTCTCAGTGCTGTTGTGTTCTGAATGTGGCATTGATGCTTTGTCTCAGACTACAGTCTGGAGTGGACCACTTCGGGGGTGAAATCCACTTATCTTTGCTACCAGATCGGTAGCAATGTGAGAGCTCGCGCATGCACAGAGAGTCAAAATGATGTCCCGGAGGGTGGGCGGAGCCTGCTTCCAAGCACGCCTGGCAAGCGAGTAAGCGAACAGCGAGATAAACGAACAGCTAGGGTGGTGGTGGTGGGAAATCCACTGTGCCTTGCAACTTAGATTAGCTAGAAAGCAGGAAATTGTGCTTTCTAGCTAATATAAATCTCATGGCACAGCTAATCGTTGTCGGAAAAAACGGTTCGACCAAACCAGTAGCTTTTTTTTTTTACTACTGGTTCAGGCGAACAGCTGGCATCTTTGCTACTAGTTGGGGTGTACCAATCCGAACTGGTAGCATTTCACCTCTGGACCACTTCATGATTAGATGGATTCACATGACCCTCAACTCTAGCATAGAGTTACTGGGACGGTTGACAGTCACACATAGAAAATTAGTCCCTCGTCAGAAGCCATTGAGGCTAAACAACAGTGCTTTTGGTTTCATATGTAGTTACTCCGTACAGTGAATTGCTGGTCATGTGGTCAATTATGGGCACCACATTTAAGATGCATCTGGACAAATTGGAGCATATTCATATCAGGAGAGCTAGGGCAGAGTAGGAACTGGAAATCAAGAATTAAGAGCTGGGGCTGAAAATATTAACTAGACTATTTGGTGAAGAGGAGTGGGGAAAGTGAGGGGAGTGAAGAAGAGAAAGCAGGGGAGGGGAAGGGAGGGGAAGGGAGAGGAGAAGAAGGGAGGGGAAGGGGGAGAGAGAAGGGGAGAAGGGAGGGGAGGAGCAGGGAGGGGAGGAAGGGCTTGTCAGCAGACTTCAAATATTTCAAATAGGAGGGCAAAAGCATGGGAGGGTTTGATTCTGTTGTTCCAAAAGGAGATGATAAGACTAGAACTATGGAATTGGACACTTTAGGAAACAGCTTTAGATTATTAGACCTTGGGAAAGACATCCTAAAGATACTTAGCTCTGCTTTGTTGCATGAAAAACGATCTGAATATTGGCAGGTTTGGATCTGTTCCACACATGAGCTGGGTTGAAGCAACTGAAACCAAATTCTGGGTCAAAATATTTTATAAAAATGCAACCCACGGAGCCATTTTTGTGGGGGTGTAAGCATTTAAAAGTCTAGTTGCAGCTTTTCAGAGACAAAGTGACCCAGCAACTTTTTGAGACATCAGCCTGGGGTAACACTGTGTACGCTTGGAATGAGTGTTGCTTGATTCTTGACATCCATTAGCAACTTTCTCACACTGGGGTGATGCTAAAAGCCAAGAGGTTCCTTATCACCTTGTACCGATAAGCAAAGATGCACAGGAAAAGCCTTTTGGCTGGTGCCTGCCCTGATCTCACCCAACACGTGTGATCTCTTCTTCCTTTGAATGGAACGGTTTAAAAGTGAACTGCACATGCTCTTTGGTTCCTGAAGCACTGAGGACATGCTCCAGAAGCATCACTACTCAACGAGTCTTCAACGGGTGAAGAAGAAAGATTAGGTGGACCTTGGAAATATCGTACATGATTGGCTTCCTTGCACACATAAGCAGAGCATCAGGGGAAGACAAGGGGAAATCTACAAAGATCGAAGAGAGCAGATCTGGGAGGCAGGTATCTATTTAGCAATAGCAATAGCAGTTAGACATATACCGCTTCATAGGGCTTTCAGCCCTCTCTAAGCGGTTTACAGAGTCAGCATATTGCCCCCAACAACAATCCGGGTCCTCATTTTACCCACCTCGGAAGGATGGAAGGCTGAGTCAACCCTGAGCCAGTGAGATTTGAACAGCCGAACTGCAGAACTGCAGTCAGCTGAAGTAGCCTGCAGTGCTGCATTTAACCACTGCACCACCTCGGGGTCATAGGGACACATCTGAATGATGACTTCTCTTATGAAGATTTTCAGATGCACCGGTGCCATTCTGCAGTTCCCATTCATATTTAAATCTATCCTTCATCCACTGTGATCCAAGTAGAGACCATTTGCTTCATTCAATGAGATTTCACTCAGAAGGCTAGCAAAAAAAACAACAACACAACAACAACAACCCCCACCCAAAACCCTACTACTGTTAAGCTCAGCGTCCTTCCCCGCTCTCCACAGATACAGACATTCCCAGTCTGGCCTGTCTCATGATTCACCCTATGTTCATGAGTGCTGAAACATGCATCCTGCTTGTTCACTCCCAACTAATGCTTGTCCTTCCTCATCCTTCCTGGCTTTTCGTAGAATCATAGGGCTGAAAAGGGATCTTGGAGGTTGTCTAGTCCAACCCCCTCTTGAGCAGGAGACCCTACATCATTGCAGAGAAGTGGCTATCGAGTCTGTTCTTAAAAATATCCAGTGATAGAGCACCCATAACTTCTGAAGGCAAGCTGTTCCACTGGTTGATTGTTCTCACTGTTAGAAAATTTCTCTTTAATTCAGGGTCATTTCTCTCCTTGATTATCTCTCTCTCTCCCTCCCTCCCTCCCCCCCCCTCTCCATTAATCAATATCTATCTACTGATACAGTGGTGGGATTCAAAAAATTTTACTACTGGTTCTATGGGCATGGCTTGGTGGGCATGGTGTGGCTTGGGGGGAGGGGGCATGGCTTGGTGGGAGTGGCAGGGGAAAGATACTATAAAATCTCCATTCCCTCCCCACTCCAGGGGAAGGATACTGCAAAATCCCCCTTTCCTCCCGATCAGATGGGACTTTGGAGGCAGAGAATAGATGGGGGCGAGGCCAGCCAGAGGTGGAATTTACTGGTTCTCCAAACTACTCAAAATTTCCAGAAGTGGTCAGAACCTGCTGAATACCACCGCTGAACTGATATCTAGCTATCTATCATTTTCTATCCATCCATCCATCCATTTATCAAATAAATATTCATTTATTTCAACCTACTTCACAGGAATGTTGTTACTAGGAAAAACTGGAGGGCAAATGGACAGATATGATTCCTCACAAATCTAACAAATAAATAAATACCTCACTCACTCAAAAGCAGAAAGAAACTCCAAATTCTTGAAAACATATAACTGTAACCTAAACTCGTGTGTTTAACTGCACTGACAGTTACCATCCCAGTTATTCTTAACCAGCATCCATCCAAACATAAATAATATATGCTAATAATCCCAACAATACTAGTCAGATCAAAATAATTTTAAACAGAAATGAAAGCAATTCTAACAAATTGACAAAAATAGTGGGTGCATGTTGGAAATTTGAGACACTATTAGGTTGAAAAAAACGCATTAAGTCTGATACACTCGTGATGGAACTGTTCATAAGCTAGGCTGTCTGGGAGAAAACAACATAACCACACAATAGGGGGGAAATTATAGATTGCTGCAGGAGTATCCATTTTATAATATGCTTACCAAGATGTATGCTGGGAAGCCTCCACATTCTGGATTTAAGTGTTTTAGATTATGCTGGAGGTTTTTTTTAAATTGTTATTTCTAATAGCCCTCCAACATTTTTGTCTCAAACCTTCCAGAATTACCAAGCATCAGGTTAAATGCCTGCTGTGGCTGAAGTCTATAAAAATTGTAATTGGAGGACACCCAGTTTGGGTGTCTATTCTAAGTTGTGGGCAATCACAAGGAAGAGAAACTGGTCCTTTTAAAGACCCTTCCAATCATATCGGATGTTCATCCCACCCACCCGTTGTCCTTAGATGGCAAGCCTACAGGATACGGCCTCTGCAGAAGGCGAGTAACTCTGTGTCCTCTTCTTCCCCCCACCCCGCACCTCCAAAACCTGGTTCCTTGCTTCTGTCCTTTCCAAGCCCCCAGCATTTCTTCATTATTATTTCAGTAGCTGGCGCACTGACTCACAGTGTTGCGGCTCATGTCGAGGTGGAGAAAACAGCCAGACTTGGCACACTTGACTGCCCAAGCAGAGGAAGGCTTCTCCAGAGGCCTGGCCGGGTGCTCCTGTAAACTTAGCCATCTTGAAAGTTGCTCCAGGAAATAGGACGCCTCTCAAAAGCCCAGCCAAGCAGGGAGGGAGGAGGGAGGGAGGTGGATGCAACTCAGGGAGGGGGAAAATCTTGGAAAATCTCAGTGCAAAGATCCGTACACACTACTGCTAAGTGGGAAGCCGTGTTCAGGCAGCAGGAGCTGCCTTCCCTGTGGAGGCTTAGTTGCTGCCTGACCTCTGTCATTCATCATTTATTCAGTGCGCTGGAGACGGCAACACACAAGCAAACGAATCCCTGGGGCTGAACCTCCTAATCTGGGGATCATGAGGAGCTGGCCCAAAGTCACACAAAACACACACACAAACACAAATCAGAAGATGGAAGGACAGATTGTGGACAGACTTTTCTCCCTGCGTCCAAGGGAATCCGGTGCAGCTGATCTCAGGATGGGCATAAAGAAGGAGGAGGACTTTAAAATCAAATTCGGATGGAAGGAAGGATGCTGACACCAGACAAAGGAAGATGCCTCTCATTGTGCCAGTTCAGGAAATCCAGCAATCAGGCTACTAACAGCTCCACTTACTCTGCACCTAATTATCCTGTGGAGATCCCTGCCACAAGCTGCAGCTACAAATTTGGAGAAGGAAGAGGAGGGGGGGGAGATAGGGGAAGGGGAGGGGCAGGTGTAGGAGAGGGTGGGGGAGGAGAAGGAAAAGGAGAAGGGGGAGAGGTAGGGGAAGGGGGGAGAAGAAGGAACAGAAGGGGGAAGAGGTAGGGGAGGGAGAAGGAGAGGGAGGAGAAAGAGAGGGGGAGGAGGGGAAGAGAGAGGGGGAGGAGAAGGAGGAAGGAAGAGAAGGAGGAGAGAGGGGGAAGAGGGATTGGGAGGAGAAGGAGAAAGAGAGCCTTCCATTTTCCCATCCCAACTGCATTACATGAACTCATAAATATTTTCAGATAGGCTATCAGTTCTTTATCACTGAAACCTATCACTCAAGGTCTAGTTTTGTATATTTGGAACAGTTTTGGAGTTCAAAAGAAGTGCATCTTCCGGTGCTATTAGGGAAAAGTGATTAGCTGTAACTTCTATTCTTCTCCACAACTTTGAACAAAGAGAAATGTGTCAAAAATATTTTGCGCAAAAGGGGGAAAAAAAATACTAAGCTCCTGCCAGGAGCTATACATGCAAACATATATTATATCCTGGAAATCGAGATAATTGAATCAAAATGATGTTCTTATCACAGGATATATAAAACTAATTAGATGTGTGTAATCAGTAGTAACGCCCCCAGATCCAAAAGTTGGCCTTGATACGATATTATTCAAATGATCATTCAAACTGATATTGTTTTTATTGGAGAAGCAGTACTACATTGCACTCTGAGCATTATGGCAATAGAATCTGCCCTTTCTTAATTTTCTTCTCACATTTGGCTACCGGGGGGTGGTGGAGGGGGTGGCAGCCCTGAAGGCCCAGCGCAAGCGATGGCTTCCAGTCAGGCCTGGAAGCCATCTTTTCTGTTGGGCCTTCAGGCCTGCCAAAGGGGTTCTTTGTAGAAAGGCCACAAATCTTCATTAAATGACTGAATATACAAACCTCTCCTATATGGAATGAATGCACTGGTTCAGTTTCAGCCTAAGTGCGCTCAGGTAGTCCTTGACTTATGACCACAATTGAGACCAGAATTTCCACTGCTAAGCAAGGTAGCAGTTGTTCATTGAATCATGCCCAGTTTCACAAACTTTTTTAGCCATGGTTTTAAGTGAATCACTGCAGTTGTTAAGTGAGTACCATGGTCGTTAATTGTTAAGTGGATTCCATTTCCCCCATTGCTTCTCAGAAGCTGACTGGGAAATAGTGATCACGTGATCCCGGGACACTGCAATCACCATAAATACATGCTGGTTGCCAAATTTTGTTCACATGTCTGTGGAGATGCTGTGACAGTCATAAGTGTGAGACCTGGTCATAAGTCCCTTTTTTCAGTGCTGTTGTAACTAAATAAATGATTGTAAGCAATAAAGAAGAATATGTGTAGTTGAAATGAAGGGTCCTTGGTGCTCTCTAAACTTCCTTGTTTTCTTGCAGACATTTCATTACCCAAATTACATAACATTAGCTAGTTTGGATAATGAAACATCTGCAAGAAAACAACCAAGCTCAGAGAACACAAAGGACCCTTCAAATGGGCATAAGTCAAGGGCTATAAAGGTAAAGGTTCCCATTGCACATATGTGTCAGTTGTTCCCAACTCTAGGGGGCAGTGCTCATCTCCTTTTCAAAGCCGAAGAGCCAGCGCTGTCCAAAGATGTCTCCATGGTCATGTGACCAGCATGAAGGCACACAGAACTCTGTTACCTTCCCACCAAGGGTCATTCCTATTTTTCTACTTGCCTTTTTATATACTTTCAAACTGCTAGGTTGGCAGAAGCTGGGACAAGTAATGGGAGCTCACTCCGTTACGTGGCACTATGGATTCGAACCATTGAACTGCCGACCTTTCTGATCGACAAGCTGAGCATCTTAGCCACTGAGCCACCACGCCCCTTTAAACCAAGGACTAGGTATAAGAAAATAAATCTCGTATTGGATTAAGTAGAACTAAAATGGGCAAAGGGCTACAATGATAAGAGTTGAATGCTGCTATCTCCAGCATTCTTCAACCTGATGCAGTGGTGGCTTCCGGATCCCGTTCCAACCAGTACGGAACAGGCCTGGCGGTGTCCACATTGATGCACGCATGGGTCTTACTGCTTTCGTGAGCCTCTGCAACACTCCAGCTGCTCAGCAGAGCATTGCTCAGGCGCTGTATGCGCTGTGCACGTGTACGGAAGCACCGAAGACTTAAAAGACCGGTAAGGAGCTCGGGCAGGCGGGTGGTCCCTCCGGAGCACCATACCGGAATAGTATCCAGTGCTCCAGGCAGGCTCCAGTACACCCGTACCGGGACGTACCACCTGCAACCTACCACCGACCCAATGTCTCATAAGGATCTTAAATCCAAGAGGCCTCAACCAGCATAGATCCTGATGTCCAGGGCTTTGGCTTAATACTAAGTTGTGCAAGGCAAAAAGAGGTGCAGTGGCTCAGTGGCTTAATGATGTTGGATAAAGTTGGTGATCCGGTGGTTCAAATCCTAGCATCAAGTGATGGAGTGAGCTCCCATCACTTGCCTCAGCTTCTGCCAAACTAGCACTTTGAAAGCAAGCTACATGCAAGTCGATACATGGGTACCACTTCGATGGGGGCAGAAAAAACAGCACTTGGAGTGGCAGTATGAATTCAACCAGTGCCAGACCTGCCCGAAGGTGACACCCAAATGCGAGGTGACCTTGATGGTGGGAAAAACCCCGGATGATACTACAGAAAGCTGTCAAGTCTTATGAATGTGGAGTTAGTACACCCAATGTAATGAACTCTGGATAGTACATTAGCATGAACAGAACCGACTGGCCAATTGTCGGCAACCAAACAACTGCATTGTAATAACACTGTAGTGTCCTGACTAATGTAACATTGCCATACGCTAAATAAATAAGGGTGCAAGGCAAAAATTCCCCCAAAAGGTGAGACACCATTTTATTATGCTTTTCAATGCCGGTCTGGAATAGAGCAGCACAGAAATTTTAGAAATAAATGAATATGTTATCAAAAAGGGAGAAAAGAATTATAGAGAAGGGCGGGAGGAAGGATGATAAGACAGCAATTCATGAGAGTAAGAAATGTCCTTTTCTCCACTTTTCTGTTATACCATTCCATCAATGGCTGCTTCCCCTTCTTCTCCTTCTCTTTTTTGGATAAAACATGGCCAAATACTTTCCTTTCGTGGCTCTGTTTTTGAGCATATCTTTCGAATATACTCAGGGGTTTTTTTTGGAGGGGCTAAAGGGGAGATGTTAATGAAAATGGTCATTGCTGGGGAAAATTTCTGTGATAAAAATGATTGTCTTGCTTAGAATGATGTTTTCATTTCAGACCATAGCTGTTTTGACAACTGATGCACCATTTAAACAGTGGCAGAACGATAGATCTAAATTTGTGCGGCAGAGGGGGGGAAAACCACAAGTTAAATATAAGGTGTTACAAGATGCAAAGGAAAGGTGTTACAAGATGCAAAGGAAAGAAGAAGAGGAGACGTGATTTGAAATTGTATTTTGCAGCTTGCTGTTTCATATGGGTGGAAAAAAACGGGTGTTGCTGAGAAATAGAAGGCTTCTGGAGCTAGATGAACACAACTTGGCATTTGGGTGGCATGGATATTTGTGGCACGGCTAAGACAAGATTAATGCAGATTTTAAAATTCATTATAAGAATATAGAACAGACCCAGACCCAGATTGTGCCTGAAAACTCCTTTGTGGCTCTTAATCCAAGAAGCATTTTATAGATGATAAATAATTGCAAACAAAAAATGGCTAATTTATTGTGAGGTAGTAAAATTTTGCCAGGAGGAATATAAAATAAAATCTACAGAAGAACTGGTGGCAGGAATATAACTATCAATGGTTCTCCTATTTACAATTATTAGAAAGATTTAAAGTAGACAAAAGAATTTATGGCTGATAACATTCTGGGAAACTAAGCGGCTGAAAAAATAAAAATGTACATTGTGTTATAATCATTTTTATAACATGATGTACAGTTGCTATATGTCACCAATGAGAATGTCTAGAATGTATAAAGGCATTTAAATTTGTGTTAGAAAGGGAACAACAAGAAGGGATATTTTATCATGTTTGCTGGACATGTAAAAAAGCTAAAAAATAAATAAAAATAAATCTAGATTCAGAAACATACACTGATTCGGAGGATTTTAAATATTAATATACCATTGAAGCCAGAGGTTTTTCTTCTGAGATTGATGGACGAACAGTTGGTGGGGAAAGTCATGGAATTTGTTTTTGTATGTGATCACTACAGCATGATTATTTTATGCACAAAAACGGAAAGCTTCAGTACTCTCCACAATGGAGGAATTGTTGGGGAAAATGATAGAACTTCCTGAGTTGGCCAAATTGATTTGAATTGGCGAAAAGACAATATCTACATTTATTGCTGATTGGAAAACCCTTTTTCCATTTTTTTTCTTTTCCTTCCTGCCCGTTTTAACTTTCTCTTTGGTTTCTTTCTTTTTCTTACTTCACATTATTATATTGTATTGTATTATATCGCTGCTGCTGCTGATGTTACCTAGTTTGGGTAATGAAACATCTGTAGGAAAACAAACAAGTTCAGAGAACACCAAGGAACTCTCATTTTATCCCTGAGGTAAAAATAGCCTCCTTTATTGATATTCCATTATAGCTTGATGAAAAACCTTTGCTAGTAGATCTGATCACAAAGTTGAGGGATATCCATCAATAATATTCCTACTGGATCCTCCAGACTTGCATGCTTTGTGGGCAAAACACCATTAAAATATCGAGAATATTGATACAGCAATGTGAACAGTGCTAATCCTATCATAAGCAAGCCTCTTCGTTAAAAATATTTGTTTAATCATCATGGATGGTATACTTCCTTCCACCACTTTAAAGCTTTTGAACTAAAGAGGCTCTTAATGCTCTGATTTTGTTCTTAATTCCTTGATACTCCTTTTAGAAAGGATGGTTCTCTCCCCTCCCCTCCATTTAGAGACACAAGAAGGTAGTTTTAGTGACAGTTTTGCAAAGTTTTATTAGAAATTTCTGAAATTTAGCTACTTAAAAATCTCTCAAGGATTCTTTATAGGGTTTTCTTCCAAATCAGGGATAAACTAAATCAGGGACAAGTCAAAACAATTTCAGGACAGAGTTCTGTTGCCTGAAGCAAAATAAACAATGCAACCTTCTGTATTTTAACCTAAAAATCTACACAAAACTCCCTCCTTGGTTTGTTGGTTTAGGCACTAATAGGGAAGCCACAGCAAAGAAGATTAAAAGGGGAAAAAGTTTCTGGAGCTTGTTTACACAAAACGCCTTGACGAGGAATACAACTTAGCATTGGGTTTAAGGATTGAGAGGAACAACCTCTGAATTGAAGTACAATAGAAGAAGCTATTTCCAGAGCATCACATCTAATTCTTCATGACCTCTTGAATCTTGAGTTCTTGAATACACATGCTCCACCCCAAAGTTCACACTCTACCAGGTAAATCAAACTAGGAAACCACTGACATGCAGACCAAGACTATTTTTACGGCAACAATTATGGAAACTAAGCTCTGCAAGTCAGAATATGCTTCCCCCTTTCCTCAATTTATCTTTGGGTAAACTAGGGAGGGGCCTGTCTGGGACATTTTCCCCAGTCATTGTAGGAGAAGAAGTGGCAAAACCTTGGGATGGAGTTAAAAGAGGGACCAGCCTAGAATCCCTACATAGTCACAATCAGACTTCCACTTGAATTCCACCGACCCTTATGTAACTTCAAGCAGGTTCTGATCATTAGTTGAGAGATTCATGTGCATACTTTAGGCCTGTGATGGTGAACCTATGGCACGCGTGCCGAAGTGGCATGCAGAGCCATCTCTCTGGGCATGCCAGCCATTGCCCATTGCTCTTCTGGGTTCCGGCGCACACATGCACACTGGCCAGCTGCTCATTGCACATGCAGGAGCACCAGAAACTGAAATAGCAGCTCCCTGGCACGCATGTGCATGTTGGGAAGCTGATCTTTCAGTTTCTGGTGCGCCAGTTGGTCTTCCTGCGAACATGCGTGCCAGAAACTGGAAGACCAGGTGGCCAGCGCACATGTGAACACCAAAAACCGGGTGCTCAGCTTCCCGGCATGCGCATGCATGCCAGAGAACTGCTCTTCCGGTTTCCGGCACTGCAACACATGCGTGTCAGGGAGCTCCTCTTCTGGTTTCTGGTGCCCCCCCCCTGCGCCTGTGTCCCGTTTTGGCACTTGGTGCCGAAAAGGTTCGCCAACACTGCTGTAGGCTCTTTAGCAATAAATCAGTTTAATTGGACCTTTCCCATATGGACCTGATCTTTCCTTCCTGAAAGCTATTTTCATGTCCAACCTCAGGTTCCTCTTCTCCGACCCTTGCCTTGATAGCAGCCCTTCTTCCTGTCCTTCAAGGCCATTCCTTCTGCCTTCTGCAACCATGGCCAGATGAAATTAAAGGAGCAAACATTCAGGAAAAAGAGATTACTTCTCCCAAAAGCGAGAACTACAGTTTGCAAAGTAAGGCCAGACAAAACCCAAATTGGATTGCTTTTGGGCATGGTCCCCAGACATACATTTAATAATGTTGCTTATGTCTCATATAATATTATAGCAATTTCTGGGGCCACTTTCTTCATCTTCCAATTATTGGCTGCTGGAATGGGATGGGAGCGGTGTTCCTGTGCCTTGTAAACCTCATGTTCATATACTAAAGTATACAGCCCCAGGGGTATCCAGGACAGAGTAAAAAAAAAAAAAATCAATAGCAGCCATGATAGTTCAATCAAAGCTCCACCTGTTGCTTTTTTTAATGGGCTTCGTGTATGCAACACACATAAAAAAGAGGCAGAGTTTCAGTCACAAGATGGTATCATAGTCTGTAGAGATTCTCAGTCATCCAGGTCATGGTTGTCCCAAAGGTGCTTTTACAGCTTTTTCCATTCCATTCCCCTGTCGGAGCTGAAGAAGCCTCTTAAATGAGGTGAAATGTCTTCAAATAAAAAAACAAGAATGTCCAGTTGCCTCTTGAAAAAGCACCTTTAGGACAAGATGGTACCATCTTGCCTTTTTTTTAAAATGTGCCTTACGGACACCCCTGTAGATTCAGTCAGCAGTCAGTCGACTGCTTTCAGAAACAACACATGCACAAACAGTCAAACTTGGCATTCAAAATTGGCTTCTCTGGCTTGACTGGCAATAAACATTGAATAACTGTGGTGGAATGTAGTCTGGACTCCCAGGAGGGAGGGGCTGCATTCTAAGGGGCAAAGAGACAGCAAAGCTTAGAGGAAGAGGGCTAAAGGAGGATCCTTCCTAACTCATCATCATCATCTTTTAACGACTCCATAATCCCTTGCAGGGTGGAGTCTGGGCAACTGAATGGAGCTAGCGAAGTGTTTAATGGCCGGATGCTCTTCCTATCACCAATAGGGAGTTTTGTTCAGCAGATATATTCTCATTGTGCCCAGAGAGAGAAACATCTGCCTCTACCTAGGATCGAACACACCACCTCCTGATTATGAGGCAAGAACTCCACCACTAGGCCACAGCACTACTCCTAGGATTCTTCCTAACTGTCCCCAGAGTATATTTCTACCGATGCAAATAGTTGCTTTAGTTTGGCAAGGTTCGTATCCACAGGTGAAGAACAATAAAGGAAACTGCTCAGAACTAATTCCATGTGTCTTCTTGGGGCTTCAAGGAACATGATTGGCATATATCGTGTATTGAGAAGCTCTTCCCAAAATGTAGGAGATGCAGCAAGAGGGGGGGAAATGACTACAATATTGAGGAGATCAAGGTAAAAGCAGAAAAACTCTTTTGGCTGATGCCCAAGAGGCATAGAGCTCAAAGTCATGGGAGAGTATGGAGATCCCATTGAGGATCAGCCTTGCTAGGGGTCTGCTGGGGGCTACAGGGATCAGGGCCCCCATTGTTTTGCTTTTTTCCTACTATGGCTGGCTGCCGACTTGCCTCTCTGAGCAAGTGAGCATTTACAGAGGCAGTTCACAGCTGCCTCTTTCCAGCCTGCTGGGTGGATTGACCTGCAGACAAGAGAGGGCAATGGCAACAGCCACAAAGAGAATGAGATGTGTTCGGGCAAGGCCATTGAAGAATTGTGTGACTTGTGTTTGTTTGTTTTAGTTCCTTCTAAGCCATTGCCAGAGGAAAACAAATCATGCCCAATCTCTCTGCATACTTTACCCTTTTTGTCCATCTGAGCTCTGCAGATGTTTCCAACACTAATCAAATAAAATGGCAGTCACATTGACGGAGGCGTAGACTAGGAGAAGGAACTTGCAAAGTCTTCATTCAATGCAATTGTGGTGTACGTCAGGCATGAAATCCTCTTATTTTTGCTCCTGGTTCAGAACCAGGAGCGTGCTTGTGCGTGGCGCTTCTGCGCATGTGCAGAGGGTCCGTGATGATGTCTGGGTGGGTGGAGCCTCCCGCCACCGCCACTACCAGTTTGCACAAACCGGGGCGAACCAGCACAATATCACCTCTGGTATACATGCAGGATGGAGTCACTACCTATCCTTAACATTACACTCAGTACAGAGGTAGGATTCAGCCAATTCGGACCGGTTTGGATGAACACGGTAGTGGCGACCATCCACCCAGGTACAAGCCCATCCTATATCACTGTTTTTGACATTGCACACATGTGCACACCAGTGACATGCAGTCAGGGGAGGCAGGGGAGGCACAGCCTCACCACTGTCAATCATGAAAAGGGAAAAAAATGTAAACGGGAAAAGGTGAGTGATGAGGTTAGGCTAGCTAGCTGCTGCCACACTGTGAATGACTGCCTGTTTAAAAAAGCCTCTAAAAAAGCGCCCTCTACTATGAGGCAGGAGAACTGCATGCCTCATCTACTCTGACTTTTTAGGCGCTCGAGCAGAGTTAAGCGAGGGTTAAAAGCCTAAAAAATCCTGAGGTAGTTGAGGCACGCAGTTCTCCTGCCTCATAGTAGAGGATGCATTTTTTAGAGGCTTCAACTCTGTCATTCTGTTTAAAGCTGCAGCGTCGCGCTCACTCTTCCTCCTCTCTTTCTCCATTTCTGATGCCCCCACTCCCACTCCACGCTCCCTCTTTTCCTTCAAATTTCCTTTTTTTCTTTAATAAATGCAATGCTCGGGCTGCTACGAGCTCAGGCGGGCGAAAGAAAGTGCTTTAGTCAGTGGGGTGTTGGGGGAGAGGACTGCCTCACCAGCCATAAACCTCACCGCACGTCACTGGTGCACACGCTCACATTTCCTGTGCTGGGCGAACCGATAGTAACAGTAAGTGAATCTCACCACTGACTCAGTAACAGTATTGATTGGAAAACCAACCCAACATAGAAGAGTGAGCATGCGGCGTATTACTTCCAAAGGCTTTATAGAGAGGTAGGAGGCTACTGGAGGCATGGGGATGCAATCAAACGCTTGCCATAGAGATTGTGTATCATTGTGAATTAGTACAACAAACTGATCTTTTTCCTATCCACAAGAGTGCCACCTACACCATTTGGTAAACTGACTCCTTGCTGAGAGCTGTGAAGAGACAAAATTCCTCTTTCATCTTCCAAAAATATCTTCTCCTTTGTGATTCTTTTACTACAATAGCCTCGCTAGTGAAAACTCAAGTACGACTGTATTCTCCCTCTAAGTATCATTCCAGCAAGGGCTATTAAGAGGGTGCCTTTAGCTGTTAGATAATTTAGGGTTTTCTTGGTGGCCCAAGGAGTCCCAACACGTTGTTGTTGTTGTTTTTGTTAGTCACGAAGCCGTATCCGACCCATCACAACCCCATGGACAACGTTTCTCTAGGCCTTCCTTTCCTCTACCATCCTCTGGAATCCATTTAACCTCACGCCTACTGCTTCGGTGACTCCATCCAGCCACCTCATTCCCTGTTGTCCCCTTCTTCTTTTGCCCTCAACATAGAGCAATTTAACTGATTAAGCAAAGCAACTCTCTTCCAAAAGAAATTGCCTTTCAATTATCTATGGCTATTTAAAAAAAAAAAGAAATTGGAAGATGTAGCAAAGCCTGGCCAATGGAATCAGCAAGAATTGGACATGACTGAATGGATATCATCATCATCATCATCATCATCATCATCATCATCATCTAGAAATGGAGGCTATTCCTGATGAGAAAAAGAAGCAAAGAAAACTTACCTAACAACATCCAAGCAGGTAACAAGTGAGGAGTTCAACTACAATTTATGCATTTGATTTTGTGATTCGGGTTGTTGGCATCACTTGTTATTTTTCTAAATATCCCCTTTCTCAATAAACTCCTTAGGATGGTTACAGATGAATAAGGGGATTTCTCAGTAAAAGCTTTCCTCTTGTGCAATTAGACATGATAGCAGCGTTTCAATATCTCAGGGGCTGCCACAAAGAAGAGGGAGTCAACCTATTCTCCAAAGCACCTGAGGGTAGAACAAGAAGCAACGGATGGAAACTAATCAAGGAGAGAAGCAACATAGAACTAAGGAAAATTTTCCTGACAGTTAGAACAATTAATCAGTGGAACAGCTTGCCTCCAGAAGTTGTGAATGCCCCAACACTGGAAGTTTTTAAGAAGAGATTGGACAACCATTTGTCTGAAGTGGTATAGGGTTTACAGCCTAGGCAAGGGGTTACACTAGAAGACCTCCAAGGTCTCTTCCAACTCTGTTATTCTATTCTATTCCATTCTATTCTGTCATATTTTAAAACTGCACAACATTTAAATGCCACACTTCAGGACTTTGAGCTGGAAGCTCCAAACTACGTATATTCTCCCAAGGCTGGGCTAGAGAGAGAGAGAGAGAGAGAGAAAGAAAGGGAGGGAGGGAGGGAGGGAGGGAGGGGGGAGGAGAGAGAGAGAGAGAGGGAGAGAGAGAGCTCTTAAAAGCATGCTGAGCTTTTCAGTTGAATTAACTAGAATATATCAGGATGGTCAGTCTGTTTGGTAGCAATCAATCATTATTATCAATTAATGCTGAGCTCCTTGGAGGTTTTAAATTGTACCCCTCCCACTCTGTAACATTTAGAAATACCCACTTGGGGGTGGGGGAGAGAGAAGTTGTCATACCAACAAGATTGATGTTCACCTTAAAGACATAATGAGAATAATGTCTCTATGTTCTTTCTAACATCACCCCTCCTGATCTCAGGCAACAACAACAGACAGTCCGATAATGGAATAAGATAAATACCCCATTGACTCCCAAAGACCTTCCAATACATAGAATATTAGACTCTCTACCTCTCACCAGGCTTAAGTCTAGGAAACTAATTTGGAATAACATATCACAGACTTACAATCTAGACCAGGGGTCTCCAAGCTTGGCCACTTTACAACTTATGGACTTCAACTCCCAGAATTCCTCAGCTAGGCTGGCTGAGGAATTCTGGGAGTTGAAGTCCACAAGTCATGGCCAAGGTTGAAGACCACTGATCTAGATGAAGAATGGCGATTAAGATGGGCAACTTTTAACAACCCTCAACCAAACAGATCACACAGAGCCAACAAAACCACTTTCCAGGAATGCAGTTGCTGCAAAAAATACGGAGCCACTTGAATAGAATCAGGACAGGACAATGCAGAATTAAGGCAACGCTCTTATAATGGGGAAGGGCCCAACCGCTCGCAGTGACACTGTGGTGCACGGAACGAACTATAACACACATAGTTCAAGAATGTTCCCTCAGGAAATTTCAAAGCATTTGGGATGATCTCATCACAGACACACCAGAAGCAGTTAGACAATTAGCTTACTTCGATATTGGAGTTGACAGGGCAGTGCCTTGTGTGCCCTCAGAAATGGCTCCACATGCCACCTGTGGCAGACGTGCCACAGGTTCGCCATCACGAGCCTAGGTGTTTATTGCAGCATATATCTACAATCAGACACACATACACCTGGGAAAACAGCTTTGAACTTGAAAATCCTGAACTCAGTATTTTCTGAGTGTCAACACATGAAGCTTCTCCATCTTCAGGTATGGGTTGTATGAGTCTTCAGGGGAGGAGACATATTATGAAACTAGAGCTGCAGCTGAAATCAGAACAGGTGGAATATTCCTTTGTCGGAAATCACAACTGAGTCCTATTGAGTTTGACAAGGTACCTTCAGTTCTTTTCCTTGTGCCAACTTGATTTGGAAGATGGAAGCACAATTGTCACTACATTTAGTTGCCAGTTCCCTGTTTGCGGTTACAAAGTAGATCAAATGGATTTAACCTTTGACTTCCTTCAGCCCAAATCCCTGTACAGCTGTTGCCAATCAGGCCAGAGGTGGGAAAGCCTTGTGTAGTTGCACCTTTATTATCCTTTTATTATCGCTTTCTTGATCTGCCTGTTAACACAAAGGGTGGGGAGATACAATGCTCACCCTGGAGATGCTGGGAGAAGGATTTTCAGTTTGAAACCTTAAAATGTTTTGGATGTACATTACACCTAGTGAATAAGAGTCAAATGTTATAAAAGAATAAGCTCAACACAATTTGATCGTCAAGATTTCAACCAAGGCTGTAAACTCAGCAAATCATACCTTCTCGTTTATAGGTTTCAGAACAGGGTGTGTGTGTGTGTCTGTGTGTGTTTCTCTCTTTCTCTCCCACTCTCCCTCCCTCCCTCTCTCCTAATGAAATTGATCATGAACACAGGAAGCTGCCTTACACAGGCAGACTTTTCATCCATTTAGCTGAGTATTATCTTTCATAATTGAGGGTTGCAACTCTCCAAGGTATCAAAGGAAGGTTGTTAGCAATCCTATTTGGAAATGCCGGGAGTTAATCCTCACCAGACTTCCACATGTAAAATATCTGACCCCCATCTCACACATCCCGCCAAAGTACTCACAGAATTTTATATATGGAACTTACAGCCATATGAGAGTCCTGATGATAAAAAGGTTAGGTTTCTCTGAAAGACAGATAGATTCATGAACAGTAGGGTTGCCTCCAGGTATTGGTGAACTAAATGGAACTGTCCATTTTAGGGGAAATGGCTGGGTTTATACCGGTACATTGTCCTTTAACAAAGTGTTCTTTGTTTCAGACTTCACAAGAAGAGATATTTGATCAATTTGTTTACCAAATTTATATAGCCACCTATCTCACAAGGGTGACTGGATTGCTCATCTCAGCTGTTAAGCTTGCGGGATCCAGAATAGTGTAAGGGAGGAGTGGACAAACTTTTATTACCTGAGAGCTAGATTTACCTAAAATGGTAGCTCAGACTCATTCTATAAGATGCCTAGATAAAGCTGTATCACCTGGCCTAGGCAGCTTTAAGACTTGCAAGGCTGGCTGGGAAATTCTGGGAGTTGAAGTCCATCCATCTTAAACCACCAAAGTTAGCAACAGTGGACTGCTGGGCTAGATGGTTCTAATACTCTCATGGAGATTTCCCTATAATTTTAGGGTCAAGGTGGAGCTGTAGGGCTAGATTTGCCCCTGTATTAAATAGAATAGAATAGAATAGAATAGAATAGAATAGAATAGAATAGAATAGAATAGAATAGAATAGAATAGAAATAAGAATAAGAGTAGAGTAGAGTAGAATAAGAATAGAGTAGAGTAGAATCGAATAGAATAAGAGTAGAGTCAAATAGAATAGAATAGAATATATCCATCAAGAATCATAAAATACAATACTTAGTGATAGTCATAGGTTACTACTAAGCAATTAAATCGTAGTAGAAACAAATAAAACAATATAAATTGTAAAGATACAAGCATGTATCGTATATTTAAATCATGGTATATTTATGGCTTTGGGGTAAACCATACCCGACTGGGCTAGCCGACCACACTTAGCCACAAAACATGACTTAGAACCCCTCAAGTACAAGGGTCATTCATGCCACTATGATGCAGTGCCAATGGTGTGGTTCCTTTGATGAGACTTGTTGACCCAGCCTCCCAGCCTTCCAAAATCAGTAAAATGAAGACCCAGATTGTTGGGGGCAATATGCCAACTTTGTAAACTGCTTAGAGAGTGCTGTGAAGCACTATGCAGCAATGTATAAGTCTAAGTGCTATTGTTATCATCAAAATGATGTGAGGGCTCCTATGTCCCCCTCCCCAAATGTCCTCTTTCCTGATCCCCGTGGGTTAATGAGTCCGAGGGCTAATAGAAGCTAATAAGAGTTTACAAGCCAGTTGCCCAGCTCTTGTCTCTCCCTGGGCCTGACCCAGGCTAAGGAATTCTACCCAGAGCCTTCCAGCAGTCCCTTCTTCTCTTCCACCACCTTCCAAGGCCCCATGCCATACTCCCACCACCACCACCACTTCCACACAAAGGTTTCTGCCATGGGCGGGAGTTACAGTGCCAATGCAAGGATGATTTCCCTGCTCAGCACAGCATCAGCACAACCAGAGCTAAAGGGAAGCTCACGGCTTCAACGTCCAAGCAGGATTGCTGGAGGGGAGCTGCCCTTCATCTCTCCCCGCTCCCCGCACACACACACAGACACCTCCTGCCTCCCAGCCACTGACAGTTTCTTCCCCTTGAAGTCCCAGGAGACAGCAGCGATGGGGCCAAGCCCCAGAAACATCCGCTCCAGAATCTATTTACAGAGTGAAGGAATCAGCATTTTGCAGGAAATAAATAAATGCAATCTGCCAGCTTCTCCATTACTTGTGCCACCTTGGTTAGTTCACCCATTAATATTAATCAGGCTGCTGTCACACTTTTCCTGCATGCATACCCTGTTCCTTCCTCAGAACTGTTCTGGGTATCAAGTTGGGTGCATCAAAACCCAGGGACTTAGGGCATCTTGTAATCCATAGTTGTTAATGGACCTTTCAAAGAATTCTGTGAAGGTGAAGGTTTGTTCTCCGAGCCTGTGTGTTGGTTTCTGAACATTTCGTTACCAGGCTAGGTAATATCTTCAGTGGAGTTGAGGGGACGTCAGTGTTATGTTTATAAGGGCTTCAGGTGTGGGTGTTGTCAACTCGTAAAAGCATTTCTAGTCTGCTCTCGAGTTGCCATAGGCAGCAAAAGTGGAGCATATTCCACACATACCTTCTTCCAGGGTAGGATGTGAGGTGTGGACTTCTAGAGCCCGCGGGAGTGCCTTGTTGGAGAATGTGATTTAGAACACAGACTGAGAGGAGGGGGGAAACAGGGTCAAAGTTGAACCATAAACGACGTGCCATAGAGAGTAGATGCCGACATGCTGTTCCTAATAAATAACTGGATTTCTTTTGAAACTTGGCTCAAGACTCATGAATTAATTAGGACATCTGTCGGAGCCTTGACAAGTGTGTCAAGTGAGGCTTGTGACAGAGCTTGTGATGGATCAGCTGTGACAAAACCCTCACTTGACACACCCACCTACCTAGTCTGGTAACGAAACGTTCGGAAATCAACCCACAAGCTCAGAGAACGAATCTTCACCCTCATCCTACACCCAAGCTACAGATATTCGCCACTATTACAAAGAATTCTATCTTGGCATTTTTATTTTTTTATTGACAGTGATTTATTTATTCATTTCTTTCAGGGATAGCTAACCTGAGTTTGCAGGGATTGTGGGAAAGCGCAGGTCTGCAACATCTGAGGAATGCCAGTTGGATGGATGCAGACAGGTTTGCATCTGGATACGTATATCATCCAAAGGTTTGTGGAGGTGGCTTTCCGACCGAAGAAATCCACAGGTAATCTCCAACTTAACAACCTTTCAAAAAGTGACTGTTTGAAGTTACAGTGGCACTGAAAAAAAATGACTTACAACTCATCCTCGCATTATGACTGTCACGGCACCTCCATGGTCATTTTGATCACAATTCAGATGCTAGGCAAGTGGCATGTATTTACGATGACTGCAGTATCCCGGAATCATGTGATCACCAGGTTGATTCATCCTTCCATCCCTCCAAGGTGGGCAAAATGAGTACCCCAGATTGTAGGGGGCAATAGGCTGACTCTGTAAACCGCTTAGAGAGGGCTGGAAAGCCCTGTGAAGTGGCATATAAGTCTACGAGCTATTGCTATTTGCTCTCTTCCTAGCCAGCCTCCAACAAGCAAAGTCAATGGGGGAAGCCATGTTCACAACAACAATGTGATTCACTTAACAACAATGTGATTGGCTTAACAACAGTGGCAGAAAAGGTTGTAAAATCAAGTGCAACTCACTTAACAACTGCCTTGCTTAACAACAGAAATCCTGATCTCAGTTGTGGTCGTAAGCCGAGGACTACTTGTACTTTAATTCACTGTCGTAAAATGATGGTAGATGTAGCTGTTATCCCCATTTTATCAACGTGAAACTGAGAAGTGTGATATTTGTCTAAAACCCACGGGGTTTGCTTGCAGCCTGGAAGAGATTTGAACACAGGGCCCCCTGGCTTGGATCTCACCCCCATGGGTACCAGTCTGCTTTGGCAGCAGGGTGGCAAAGAGGTTGTATTCCTGGAGCTTAATGGACTTGCTGGAGTCTGCAAGATAGGAGGCTTTGATGTACAACTTCAGTGTACGAAGCACACAGCTCAGTTTTCCTCTGTCGCCAGCCAATATTTTGCAACGGCTTCTACACAAACCAGCAAAAGGCAACTCCTCAGTCATGCCATATGCGGATTTTGCATTTTAAAGTCATTTAAAATTATGGCACCATCATGCTGACAGGAATAGAAATGTATCTTTCCTCCCTGCTACTTCGAGGCTAAAGACATCACCTTGGGAATAAGCTTCGATGCATTGTTTAAAAAGAGACAGAGAGAAAGCCAAATCTTTTTCTTTCTTTTTTACTCTCTCTCACTTGCCACGCTCTAGTGCAGTGGTCATCAACTGGTGGTCCGTAGGCCAATGGTGGTCCGTGAGAAACTTTTGGTGGTCCACAGAAAAATTATTTGCATTTTTTTTATATTGCACTAAATCAGGGGTCCTCAAACTACATCCCCTGGGCCAGATATATACAATGAATGTTTGTGTTGCTGCAGAGAGTCTCCCCCTTCAGGGTCTTTTTGTGTGGGTCAGAGGAGGGCAGAAATTCCGACTTGGGGTCTGTTTCAGCCTCCTGGTGCGGGGCTTTGGCGAAGGCTGGAGGAAAGTGCCACTGGTGGCGAAGAGCCAGAAGGCCTTGCTCCAGTGGGACTGCATCATGGCCTAGAACAGGCTGACCATCTTAGTCCACTGAGCCTCCAGGGGTTGGTATCTCACCTCACACTCCTGCAGTTCTTCTTTCTGCTTGGAAAGCCTATGCTCATAGTTCTCAGTGAGGTGCTTCTACTGAACCTCCTTCTCGGTCAGATCCAATTTGAACTGAGCCAGCTGTTTTGCCAACTCTTGGTGGCTGCTTAGCTCCAACAACTGCTTCCTGTTGGGGCTCTAAGGAGCCCAGATGGGGAGGTGAGGAGTGGCTAGGAGGGGAGGGTCGAGTAGAGGCCATCAAGGCCCCCTTGATGGACATCAGGTTGGCCACACCCACCCAGTCACATGACCATCTAGCCACGCCCACCCAGCCAGTCATTAGGCAGATCATATTAGTGGTCCGTGGGATTCAAAATTATGAATTTAGTGCTCGCTGAGGTCCGAAAGGTTGGTGACCCCTGATCTAGTGGCCATCCTGGGCCCCTTTGCTGAAGAGAATTCACCTGAGCAAAATTCAGGTTTTACTGTAATCCTGACCGTCCATAGTTTAATTGTCATTGTACAAAATAAATACAACGAAATTGGTTGTATCCTTCCAACAAGAGGCTTGGGCCAAAAAGGCAAATCTTCATGAGGCTTAGACTCACATCATGCCGTTTGTTATTTATCCCTGCACCTCTGAGTAGGCAAAGCCATTCCGAGAGAGGGGAGGAGAGAGGGAGGGAGGGAGAGAGGGAGAGGGAGGGAGAGAGAGAGACGTGCTACTCTATCACAGCAAAACCAAAAGAGCATTTGTGGTACTTTAAAGTCTAACAAATGTGTTGCAGCATAAGGTTCGGTGGATTAGACTCCATTTCATCATATGCAATTTGTAAACAAGCCTGTATTTATACACAAAGCAGCATTAAGAAGGGAAGAAACATGGGTGCGCACACAGGCCGACTGGGCTGCAGCCCAAAACCCCTGATTCAGAGAGTTCTCTTCCAAAATGGAAGAGAACTCTTGGCCATTCCCTTGGCCATCCTTTCCACGCAGTATTTTATTTCTTGCAACATGATCCTCCTTCTCGGCTACTGCTCAAAGCATAGAAAACAGAGGTTGGACTTTTCAGTCAGAACCCGCTATGTAACACTGCAGACCTCTTTACGTGGGGGGGGGAAACCCTTCAAAACAAATCAGCAAACAACTCACCCTGCCTATGGCTTGGTGTTGTTGTTGTTTTCAAAAAAAGTTGGACAGCTGAGTGCAGAGAGGCAAGCTTCCCCTACACAGAACTCTGCGTATGGGGGCATCCAAAGCTCCATGATAGAATGAGACCAGCAACCATAGCCCTGAATGACATGCACCAGGAAGGAAAACTTTTGAGGCCTTGGCTTCCCAGAGAAGACAGAAGGTGTCAATCTTGCCTAAACACTTAGTAACATTAGAATAGAATAGAATAGAATAGAATAGAATAGAATAGAATAGAATAGAATAGAATAGAATAGAATAGAATAGAATAGAATAGAATAGAACAGAGTTGGAAGGGACCTTGAAGTTCTTCTAGTCCAACCCCCTGCTCAGGCAGGAAATGCTACACCACTTCAGACAAATGGTTGTTCCAATGTCTTCTTAAAAACTTCCAGTGTTGCAGCATTCACAACTTCTGGAGAGAAGTTGTTCCATTGATTAATGGTTTTAACTGTCAGGAAAACCAATGGAACAACTTGCAACTCCAGAAGTTGTAAGACAGGACTTTCCCTGTGTACGCTTGCAAATGTCATGTGGATGTGGACTTTGGAGCTGAGGACATTGTAGGAGGTTCATTAAAACTAGTTAGCTGGAGCCTTGATCAGACCTCTGGCTGATCGACATAGGCATGAGCGTGTAATATTGGTAATATAGGTTCTGATCCCAACAAAGAAATTTTTAAAAGAGCACAGGGAATTCTCAACTTACAATAAGTTCATTTGTGACCATTTGAAGTTACGATGGAATGAAAAAAGTGATTTATGACCGTTTTTCACACATGTTCATCCCCATGGTCATTTACATTAGGATGCTTGTCAACTGGCTCACATTTATGACGGCTGCAGAATCCTGAGGTCATGTGATCACCTTTTACGACCTTCTGATTAGCAAAGGTCAATGGGGAAACCAGATTCACTTAACAACCATGCTACTGATTTAGCAACTCATTTAAGTGAATTTAATGATTCATTTAACAAATGCACCAAAAAAGGTCATAAAATGGGGCTGAACTCCCTTAACAAATTTCTCACTTAGCAACATAAATTTGGGACTCAATTGTGGTTGTAAGTTGAGGATGAGTTAACTCAGGGATGGGTTTCTGCCCACGTTACTGCTGATTTGGTGCATGCACAATTTGCACACGTGATTTGTGTGTTCTCCGTGCACGCAATTGCCTGTAAATAGGTCTGCACATGTGCAGAACATTAAAAATGACAAAAAAAACATGCTGCGGCGACCAGGGAACCAGTTCAGGGGCGTAGCCAGCCTGCTGTCCCTACTGGTTTGGCCACCCAGTCACAATTTCCACTATTGGTTTGCCTGAACAGGTGCGAACCGATAGCAACTCACCTCTGGACTAGCTGTATGCCCTGAAAATCTATTTGTCTTTAAGATGCAGTTGTGATTGCTTTTATTCTTTACCTGCTAGCGGTGCCTATACATTTACCTTCTGCTCCATCCCTGCTGCACAAAAACTAGTCTAGAACCTTTTTGCATCCATCAGCTCCTGGCCAGAGTGTATCCTCCAGCCGGACATCCACCATCTCAGTGGAGCTGAGGTCCTGGGGGCTTGCCACCTCTCTTTATGTTGCATTTAGATTTAGGCTGCAGCTACCCCTGAGCAAATCCTCGCTCCACACTGCTGAAGAGAGACAAGGCATTGCCTGGAGGCATGCTCGCAGCTGCCTCAAAGGCTTGAGGTGCACATTAACCCAATTTCCTAAGCATCGACTGAACCAGGAGAGAACTGTTGGCCGCCGGTGGTCAAGGGAGAAAGCGGGCACGGTGAGGACTTGATTTGGAATGGGGTCATCCCAATATAGGCTATGGGTGGTAGAATCCCAGAAGTCCACAGGGATTACAGGTGAGCCTTTACACGCAGACAAACTCCCCTGCATACTGCCCGCATCCCTATTCCCACAGATGCCACCCATGGCTTTTCTTTTGGATGAGAGACAGAAAGAGGGGAATTAAGAAACTGTCCCATGGCAGAATTTTCACCCAAACCTTAGGAAAAGTTTAGTGACAAGACGGGTGGGGTGGGTGGGTCCATGCTTTAAAAAAGGGGGAGAGGTGAGTTTTCTGGGATGATAGTCGATTGGGCAAACATGCCATTAGCACCCCAAATTAGCAGGCCAACAGGAGCAGGGGGTGTACCCGGCAGAGGCTGAGGGATAGGTTTGGTGGAAGGTCTAAGTAGCAGAAGGAGTACATGGGAAATCTCAAGGCCTAGATGTCAGCTGAGCCTGGCTAATTTGCTAAAATGTGCCTCCTTAGCCCTTCCTTCACTCAAGTGCCTTCCCGACCCTGGAAATGCCCAGAACGAGCTCCGACTTCATTCTGGATTGAGCCATCTCCCTGGCCTGGCTCCGGGGACGGAGCATTAAATCAACCCGGTTGGCACCAGGCGTAAATCCAAGCCTTGCTGCAAAGCACCCGCTCTGTAAATTGCTGCCCTGTACATGAGGGATGGCGCTGGCACTTTGCCACAGAGCGAACATCGGGTGATTGATATACCCTGCTGTAGTCGCACGCTACAATGGTCCCATCACCCTTCCCACATCCCAACGGCCCGGGTTGCCCCCTCCCCCTCTGCATTTAATGACCCGGAATAGCCTTTTCCCAGGTCGCCCTCCCGGCGCTACGAATCTCCTGTCCCACCAAAGGGCGAAGCGATGGATCAGACAAAGGCTTGCTAGCGCCGCTCGCCGCTCTCCTTCCCACCGTAGGCCAGAAAACCAGGGATCCCTACCTGGGGCGCTGTCCAAGGTGCCGGATCTTCCAGGCGAGCGGGAGGCGCCTTGTCGGTTTCCCCCAGAGGCGGCTGCGCCGGGCTGAGCAGAGCTGCGGATCAGCGAGGTTTTCCCCAAAGCGGAGGCATCCCGGGGGTAGAGCCCAGGCTAGGAAGAGGCAGCGGGAGCGGGAGCGACGGGAGAGGGACAGCCGTCTAGGTGATGAAGGGATCCCAGCCGGAAGGAGGACGAGATCTCGCCACTAGGCAGCGGGAAAAGGAGGAAGCGAGGATGGGAGGGAGGGGGAACGGCAGGTCCCAATCTGGGATCCCTGGGAGAGGAGGGGCGGCAGGTCCGGGCTGGGATCTCTCGGACAGGCAGATGGGCGCGCGGGGTTAGAGGCTAGCGAGGTGAGGCGGTGCCGGGAAAGGCAAGGCAAAGGGAGGGGAGGGGGGGAGGAAGAAGAGGAGGGCGGCTCAGTCCGTCGCCGCCCGCCACCCCCGCCCGTCCGCCCGCTTGGGCGGCTGTTGCTGCTTTCTCCGAAGAAAGAGGGGTTTGGTGATTAAGTAGAGGAGGGGCCTGTGCGTGCCTGTGTGTGTGTGTGTGTGTGTGTGTGTGTGAGAGAGAGAGAGAGAGAGAGAGAGAGAGAGAGGTGTGTGCGTGTGTGTGAACACGAGCGTGCGCGCTACGCCTGCGAGAATATCCCGCAATCAGCGGGGCGAGGAAAGGGAAGCGGCGCTGCTTCTTCTGCGGGGCGACGCCGCGCCCGGGGTGGGGAAGGCGGGAAGAGAGGGCTCGGGAAAGTGTCCAAGTAGCGCGCCGGCGCTGGGTCGACGAGGAGCTGTCCAAAAAGGGCGCGCGGGGACTCCCGGCCCGCCCGGCCCGCCCTGCCGCGAAGTGGATGGGTGGGAGGAGAGAATGATTGACAGCCGGCCGAGCGGGCGGAGAGCTCTGCCGCGCCGAACTGTCCGTGAGCGGCGCGGCGACGGTGTCTTGCTGGGGAAGCGCCGGAGGTGCCGCTTGCAGCTGCCTTCCGAAGCCACGCCTCTGCCCGCATTGTTGTTTTGAGGGCTCGGTCGAGGAGTCAGTCCCTCTTGTTTGAATCATAAACTGAGCTGTGTTTGTTTGGCGTGGCTACCGTGACCTCATCTCAAGCTGTGGTGGTCTGTTTTGGAAGACCTGGAATGAGGCTTAGCGTGCCTTAGGCAGGAAGCCACTTGGGTGACTGTTGTTAGTTGCGAAGTCGTGTCCGACCCATCACGACCCCATGGGCCACGTTCCTCCAGGCCTTCCTATCCTCTACCATCCTCCGGAGTCCACTTAAGTTCACTGCTTACTGCTTCGGTGACTCCATCCAGCCACCTCATTCTCTGTCATCCTTTTCTTCTTTTGCCCTCAATCTTTCCCAGCATGAGGCTCTTTGGATTGGCCCAAAGGGTGACTTTGGGCCAACCCAAAGAAAGAGGAGGAGGCAAGGGTGAGCCACTTCTGAAGTCTTGCCAAGAAAGCTACAGGGACTTAATCCAGAGAGTCACCAGAAGCCACAACAGACTCAAAGATGCACCCCAAAAAAGCAACCTGTAGGACTTTTGTCCTGAACATATCATGACTGTCCAAAGATCACTTAATACAATGTTGAATATATACATCATATAGGAAAGTGTGGTTTCTCCTCTCCACCTCCCTCCATTGCCCCACTGATTAATTAAGGGTAAGAACTCCTTGTCCCAAGGGTGCTTTTTCAAGAGGTGACTGGAGTTTCTTGGTTAAAAAAAAAAAGATGTTTTGCTTCTCTTCATAGAGAAGCTAAACCTCTTTAATGAAAAACCAGAAAATCCAGTTGCCTCTTGAATAAAAGCACCTTTGGGAGAACTATAACCTGGATGATTGAGATTCTCCATAGATATAAGAACTTCTTGTTCCTACAATTCGACTTTCATATAGGTAAGGAACCAGAAGAAACATTAAAGTGAAATGTTTATCCCACTTTGGCTGGTGTTGAATATTAAGCAGGAGTGGACCCAGTTCTTCAATGGGAGACCACAAGATAAATCTAAGATTACTGTAAGGTACATTAAAACTTTGAAGTTTAACTTGCACATCAGTTACCACCACCAATGTACATTGTCTCAAAACAGTGCATGCAAATAGATGCTGAGACCAGGTTTTAGCTATCAATGTGCTTATGCTTGATCACTGTCATATTGTGAAAGTATTCTTACTGGGATACATGGCTTTCTGGTAGCCACAAAAGGCCACAATAATTCTCTAGGGCTAGGCCATCACTGTGGATAATCCTCTTTCAGACTGTACACATGCTTCTGTCTCTGAGGCCAGTTTCAGTAAATGCAATTTAATTTAATTTAAATAAATTCAATTCAATTTAAATAAACCAAGGATGATGTTTGGTAAAATCATTCTCTCTGTCTATTAGATGCAACTTTCTCCCTGTCTTCCCCTTTTCTTCCTTATCCAGCTGGCTTTCGGAGGGAAAATAAAAACAATAATTAACAACAGTTAGAGGTCTCTACCAGTGATTTGCAAAAGATGTTTGAAATTGGGCTGAGTGCCATGTGAAATTAAACCAAGGGCCACATGTGGACTTTGTTATATTATTATTTCTAAAATTCATTTATTAAATGATTTCTACGGCTGCCCGTCTCAGGCAAAGTGATTCTGGGCAGCGAACTATCGTAACAAGGCTTTGATTCTTTCAATTCTTTTTAGGATACATGAGCAGCAAAATATAAATACAATATTAATAATTGTACTCAATCATCCCAAACCAAATCAGTCAACCAAAGTATAATAACCTAATTCAAGTGGAGTCATCCTGTGATCGTAAAACTTAGTACCATATATCATCAGTGCCTTTTATCAAATGTCTCAAGGATTTCTTGATTACTCACATGTCAATCTCTGAACGTGTATTGTCAAAGCTGTCTGAACATCAGGAGCGAGGGTGCAGAGAACTTATACCTCTGCACGATCCTACCAGATCCTTTTTCATCTGGAAGAATGGCTTTACATAGGAAAAGAGCTCCTGCTGAAAATGTTCACTGCATTTTGTAGCTTTTGCATCTTGGAGCGAAGGAAGAGGACGCGACAAGGAGTGTAGCAAAGCAGTAACCTTTATTCAAGCATAGTAACTACGATTCAACGTGGCGTGGTTCGCGCCAAACATTTATACCCCCGGGTTTGAACGAGGAGCCAATGGGGCGTCGAGTAGCTCGACCAATCGGGGCAAGGTTTGAACCGGCTCCGCCCAGGAACCAATCAGAAGAGAGGTACTTTATTCCCGCGCTAGTATTCAACACCCCTCCCCCCTAGTCAAAAGGTTCCCTTAGGAAGGGCAAACATAGTCTTGTAAATAGGCGGGACGGTGGCGTTCTCGTCCCGACCTTCGTAACTCCCCGGCGGTTGTCGTCGAGGGGGGAACCGCCGGCGGAGGCGTATCCGTAGCGGGGCGGTGAATCTGCGCCGCGGCCCCGAGAGATGGTGCTGGCCCCGGGCCCCGTGCCCAATGTCCATTTGTCCAAGGTGGCCTCTCCGTGGCAACAGGAGTGTCCGACAGTGGCCCCCTGCAATCTGGTTGGGGTGTAGATTCAGAGTCTCGATAAGGGCTTCGAGGAAAGGAAAAGCCGGATGAGGCACGTCTGTCCGCAAAGTTCGTATCGGCTTGTTCCCCGTTCCCCGAATAGAGACAGTCCGTTGGGGAAAAGGTCATCGAGGGTAGCTCACGCTGAGAGCGAGTGTCTGAGAGGCTCGGGCCGTCTACTTCCGCAGGGAGGCGTCGCCTTAACTGGTCCAGGTGGCGCCTCCATTGTGTTCCGTCGGCCAGGCCGACCCTGAAGGAACAGGGGCCAGTCAGAGCTGTGATGGTTGCGGGGACCCACCGTGGATCCCCAGAAAAGGAGCGGGCCCATACAGGATCCCCTAACTTAAACGTGTGTGAAGGGAGGGCCCCCAGGTTGCTCGGTAGATCCCCTGCGTAAAGTGGATGGAGCCTGTCTAGGGGGGTTCGCAATCTCCTTCCCATCAAGAGCTCCGCAGGACTTTTATTAGTCGTTGGGCAGGGTGTAGAGTGCTGGCTCAAGAGGTAAGCCGCCACTCTTTCCTGCCAGTCGCCCTGGTCCATGCGGCCCAAGGCTTCTTTAGCTGAGCGAACTGCGCGCTCCGCCCGGCCATTACTAGCTGGGTGATAAGGGGCTGTGGCTGCGTGTCTAATTCCTTGTTCGGCCAGGAATTCTTGGAACGTGGTGGAAGTAAACTGAGGCCCATTATCTGAGACTATCACATCCGGTAGCCCATGTGTGGCGAACATCTTACGAAGGGCCCTCACTGTACTCTCTGCTGTAGTGGAGGTCATGATTACCAGCTCCACCCACTTGGAGTAAGCATCGACTACTATCATGAAAGTTCGGCCGTGGAAGGGGCCGGCGAAGTCAATGTGTAAACGGGACCATGGGCCTCTAGGAATTTCCCACTCCCGAGGGGCGGCTGTAGGGGGATTCGGCCTAGAATTTTGGCATATCCTGCAACGACCTACATAATCTGCAATTTCCGAGTCTAGCAAGGGCCACCACACATAACTGCGGGCTAAGGCTTTCATTCGCGCTATGCCCGGATGGTTTTTGTGGAGTGCGGGCAGGATTCGTGCCCTCAGAGCTGTGGGGATCACTACCCTATCCCCCCAAACAAGACAACCCCCGTGAAGGGCAAGTTCGGCTTGTCGTGCTTTAAATGGTCGGAATTCTTCCGCTACCTTTTCCGCGGGCCAACCCCTCAAAACCCATGAAGCTACTTGGGATAAGACGGGGTCAGCCTTTGTACAAGCTGCAACATCCGCGGCAGAGACGGGAAGGTCGGATTCAGCAATGGACAAAATAGAAAGAGAGGGTACGTGGGCTGTATCCGTTTGTGGCAAGGGGCAACGGCTCAGGGCGTCTGCGTGCCCTAGCTGCTTACCCGGACGGTATAACAGCGTATACGAATACGCCGTTAGAAACTCAGTCCAGCGTGTCATGCGGGGAGACAAAATGGGGGGGGTTGGCTTGTCGCCTGCCAGTAGCCCCAGGAGCGGCTTATGATCCGTGACAAGGGTAAAATTCCTACCATAAAGGTAGTCATGGAATCGCTTAACGCCGGACACTGCAGCCAAGGCTTCTTTATCAATTTGGCTGTAGTTCCGCTCCGTGGAAGAAAGTGTCCGGGAATAGAAAGCTATGGGGGCCTCTGAGCCGTTCGGGAGGGCATGGCTCAGGACCGCCCCTATGCCATAGGGAGAGGCGTCACATGTCAAGACTAGGGGCATCCTATCACTATACTGAATTAGGACTGCCGACGAAGTTAAAATATCTTTTATAGCCGCGAACGCGTGCGCTTCACGGCTACCCCATTTCCAGGCCGCTGACCGATCAAGCAGTCGGTGTAGCGGCTCGGCTAGCGACGCCTTGTGGGGAATAAAAGGGGCATAAAAGTTTAAAAGCCCCAGGAACGCCTGCAATTCCGCCCTAGAAGTGGGTGCTGGTGCGTTTTTGATAGCGGCCACTTTAGAGGGAGTGGGGTGGATGCCTTGTGCATCGATAAGAAATCCTAAAAATTCTACTTGGGGAACAGCAATTTCGCATTTGCTGCGCTTTAATTTCAGTCCTGCCTCCCTAAAACGTATAAGAACCTCCCGCAGTGTTTTCAGGAGTTCCGAGTGGCTAGGGGCTGCGACCAGGACGTCGTCAAAATAAGGAACGACGCCAGGGAGCCCGTGGAGCAACCGCTCCATGAGGCTCTGAAAAATCCCCGGGGCAACCGAAACGCCGAATTGGAGGCGGCGGCAACGGAAAGCCCCGCGGTGGGTGACAATGGTCTGGGCAGCAGCCGCATCATCATCTACGGGGAGCTGCTGGTAGGCCTGTGCCATATCTAGCTTGGCGAAAATACGGCCTTGCCCTAAGGAGTGGAGTAGATGTTGCACTACGGGAACGGGATATGGATTTGCCTGCAGGGCCAAATTGATGGTCGACTTATAGTCGGCACATATCCTCACCGATCCGTCGGGCTTGACCGGGAGGACTATGGGAGTTTCCCAACGGGCGTGATCTACGGGCTCGATTACCCCCTGCTCTATAAGCTTATCAAGTTCAGCGTCTACCTTTGCTCTCAATGCGAAGGGGACCCTGCGTGCCTTCAGCCTAATGGGCGCGACCTGGGGATCGAGGCAAAGGGAAATGGGGGTGCCCTTATAACAGCCCAATCTCCCATCGAACACATCTGCAAACTCGTCTAAAACACTATCTACGGTGCGGGGAACTACCCTGTGCACTCCTTCTATGGTAAGACCCAAGGCGGGGAACCAATCCAACCCAAGGAGAGCGGGCAGGTCATTCCTAACAATTAAAACTGGAAGTTTTCCTTTAAAATTTCCGTATTCCACCCGGATGTGGAATATTCCTGCCGTGGGAATCCCATTTCCCTGGTAATCTAGAAGGGAAACCCCAGCGGGGCGCAATTTACTCTGGGGAACCCTGGGGCAAAGGCGGGAAAACAAAGCCCAAGATAGAAGGGAACGGGAAGACCCAGAGTCCACCTCCATTCGGCAAAGCTGACCTTCGAGACGAACGGCGGCGCTAATTTTGCGATGGCCGGCGGGAACATGAGAAGCCTGGTAGACCACACAGTCGGCGCTGGAGAGCTGGTAGGTTGAATGGCAGTCCTCAGCTCGCCTCGCAGAACGTGGTTGTTGGCGGCCTTGCAGTGCCTGGCGCTGGTCGCTGGGCTGCATGAACGATGGGGCTGGCACAAGAGCCCGGCAGACCCTGGCGAGGTGTCCTTCTCCTCGACAACGGCGGCAGACGGCGGAACGAAACGGGCAGGATGCGCGGCTATGGCGGCCGCCGCAGCCGCGGCAAGGAGCGTTTGAGACTGGCTGAGCGGGCGTCGGTGGTTGCTGGTGTGGCCTCCGCTTTGGTTGCATCCTCATTTGTCCGACGGTTTCCTCCTCCTCATCTTCCGAAGGAGAGGGGTCGTCGACGAGGTTCGTCTGGGTGGAAGGCGCTGCAGCGGTTTGCGCGGGGGTTTTCAGCTGGAGGCGTTCAATGTCGGCCGTGGATTGTTCGGAGAGCTCTGCTGCTCGTGCGGTCTCCACGGCTTGCACCAAGGTAATTTTGTGGTTCCGGAGCATACGGCTGCGCAATTGCACGTTGCGGACCCCGCATACAAACTGCTCCACGAGGTTCTCCTCCAGGTCTGCAAAATCGCACTGAGCAGCCACTGTGCGCAAAGCCTCTAGAAACTGGCTGATGGATTCGTTGGGCTTCTGCACTCGGCGGCGGAAAGTAAAACGACGTGCGATCAGAGAAGGTGAGGGGGCGTAATGGTCCCTCAACCTGGACATCAGCTCATCCCACCCAAGTTTGTAAGCTGGCCTCGGGGCGGCCAGAGCTCTCGCAGAGGCAAACATGGAAGGCTCACAGCAGGACAAGAAGAAACTGCATTTCTCCTCGTCGGTCTGTGCCCGGTTCTTCGACGCGATTAGATAACACTCGAAACGCTCCATGAAACCGTCCCATGATTCTCCGGCAGATCCAAACGGCGCAAAAGGAGGAAGCGATGATGCCATTGTGGTATGAAGCCAGAGAGGGAAGAAGACGGCAAAGAAAATTTTGCGTTCGCTGCCGGAGTACTCAACCTGAGGAGCGGGTTCGTGCTGCTTCAGATGCGGTGGCAAGCTGGCCTGTTCTTCTCCGTGGTCGCGGGAATCTTATCCCACCCTCGTCGCCAGTTTTGCATCTTGGAGCGAAGGAAGAGGACGCGACAAGGAGTGTAGCAAAGCAGTAACCTTTATTCAAGCATAGTAACTACGATTCAACGTGGCGTGGTTCGCGCCAAACATTTATACCCCCGGGTTTGAACGAGGAGCCAATGGGGCGTCGAGTAGCTCGACCAATCGGGGCAAGGTTTGAACCGGCTCCGCCCGGGAACCAATCAGAAGAGAGGTACTTTATTCCCGCGCTAGTATTCAACAGTAGCTGACAGAGATCCTCAGCAAACTTCCTCTGCAGAACATATCTGGAAGAAGCTATATCTCCTATAAGGAGATCCCGAGCTATGTGAGATTTTAATTGATGATTTATAACCAATACCTTAAGGGACGCCGTGGCTTAGTGGCTAAAATGCTGAGCTTGTCAATCAGAAAGGTTGGCAGTTCGGCGATTCGAATCCCTAGTGCCATGTAACAGAGTGAGCTCCCATTACTTGTCCCAGTTTCTGCAAACCTAGCAGTTCGAAAGCACGTAAAAAATGAAACTAGAAAAATAGGGACCACCTTTGATGGTCCAGTAACAGTGTTCCAGAGGTGGGTTCCTACCAGTTCGCACCTATTCAGTAGAACCGGTTCGTCAAATCTACCGAACCGGTTAGAAGAGGTTCCACCAGTGGACCCGGAAAGCAGGCCACACCTACAGAAAGAGGTTCCAAACTTTTTTGAAACCCACCACTGGTCCTTGGATATGATTATTCTACACTATCATGCTCATATTTATAAAACTCAGTGCCTCTGTGAAAGGTAAGGATGACTTCTGCATTTGTGGTGCAATCAGAACATTGCGTGTGTTGAAGTTGTTTAAACGCAAACCAAAGATGCCTTTTAAAAAACAAGTTTACATCATATTCTTATGCATGCCAGTGCTGTGTGTGAGGTAATTTAAGGTGGTTCTGACAAGTGTCGTTGGCATCTTCATATCTGGTCACATGGGTGGCAAGCCACTCCCATCTGGTCACATGGGCAGCAAGCCACTCCCACAAAGGAGGCCACACCCACAGAGTAGGTTTGAACAATTTTTGAAACCCACCACTGCAGTGTTCCATGCGCCTTGGGCATTTAGTCATGCCGGCCACATGACCACGGAGATGTCTTTGGACAGCATTGGCTCTTCGGCTTTGTAATGGAGATGAGCATTGCCCCCTAGAGTTGGGAACAACTAGTACATATGTGCGAGGGGAACCTTTACCTTTTTAACCAATATCTTGAACTTCATCCAGAGGTTCTTGTGTTATTGGTCTTATGTGAGATACAGGTAGTCATCAACTTGCAACAGTTTACTTAGTGAACATTCAAGGTTACAACGGCATTGAAAAAAGTGACCTATGACCGTTTTTCACACTTACAGCCCCATGACGCTTGACAAATGACTCATATTAACGATGGTTGCAATGTCCCGGGATCATGCAATCCCCTTAATCCCCTTTTGTGACTTTCTGACAAGCAAAGTCAATGGGGAAGCCAGATTCACTTTACAACCATGTAACAACCACAGTGATTCACTTAACAACCGTGGCAAGAGAGGCTGTAAGATGGGGCAAAATTCACTGGGACAATGTTTCTCTTAGCAATAGAAATGTTGGACCGTTGTGGTCGTAAGTCAAGGACTACCTGTCTTTTTAATGTTCACAACATTTCAAATGTGTCTGTGAATCCAAAAGGATTGAGTTACAACCTGGCATAAATGGTTTTAGCCTTAAAAAAAAAGGAAAAGTTCTAATTGCATGCCCAGCTGGAGGGAGGTCCCAGACCTGTAATGGCTGATAGTTATTGCTTAGTCTCATGTTAATGCCACAATTAATTGCTAAACATTTGTGCCTGAAGGCTCGAAACTCCCTCTTTGCAAGGATAGGGTTGCAGAAGAATGTGAAAACGTCTCTGCTACTTTTCATACTTATTAGAAAACAACAGTGTGCTTCACACTTTTGTGCAGCCAGGTGGAATTCATTTGCATTATACCTTTCTTAGGCTTATTATATCTGGGCTGCAAAATGTACCACCTGCCATTAAATGGCAACATAGAGCTGAGAGATTTCAGTGTCTCTGCTGCCATCTAGGGGCTGGTTGTCTTTTTGCTCTCCAAGCATGGTTTGCTTATGAGTCACAATAAATACAGGACTATGAAAGGAATCTGGGTCTGGGTACTTGGGAGACCGCCTCCTGCCGATTACCTCCTCGAGACCGATTAGATCTCATAGATTAGGCCTCCTCCGAGTGCCATCTGCCAGCCAGTGCCGGCTGGCTACTACGCGGAGGAGAGCCTTTTCAGTGGCAGCTCCGACCCTCTGGAACGATCTCCCCGTGGAGATTCGTACCCTCACCACCCTTCAGACCTTCCGCGCAGCCCTCAAGAACTGGCTATCCCGCCAGGCCTGGTGGTAAAGACTTGATCCGCCCCCACCCGAATGTTGAATGAATGTTGTTTACTTTTTAATTATGTGTTATGTTATATGTTACTGTTTGTATCCCCTCCCTATAAGTTGTTAGCCGCCCTGAGTCCCCTCAGGGAAAAGGGCGGCCTATAAATAAACTTATTCCTATTCCTATTCCTACTAGTCTTTGACTCATGACCTCAATGGAGCCCAAAATTTATATTGCTAAGCTAGATGGTTAAGTGAGTTGGGCCCGATTTTATGAACTTTTGCCACAGTTGTTTTGTGAATCACTGCAGTTGTTAAGTGAATCATGTGGTTGTTAAGCAAATTTGGCCTCCTCCTCTTCCTCCTCCTCCATGACTTTGCTCGTTAAAAGCCTGCTGAGAAGGTTAACCAATGGTGACCACAGGCCCCTGGGACACTTCAACTGTCATAAATACATGCCAGTTGCCGAGTGTATGTGACAGCCTCTATATTGCTTTGCTTGCTATCGGCTGCCATAGTAATGGGGAAGGAGGGGGTTTCGGTATTTGGGAGGGGAATCGTGCTGGAGGAGATATCTCGGGACGAGGAGGAAGTTTCTTAAAATCATCTTCCATTACAAATTGTAGAAAGTGTGTCAATTGGTTACAAAGAACTTTCGTGCATCCTTTCCAGTCATCACCTATGATTCATATAAAGTTATATATTTTACATCACATATTTATATTGCTATCATCATGCCTCATCCTTCATATGACTATAGTTGTTTTAACGTCCCTTTATAAAAAACATTCCAAAATTTAAAACAAAACCACATAGTAGCATTCCCTTATCTATTTTCAATATCATCCAACCACATTATACCTTTATAACACCTTCAAAATAAAAATGAATTATGTTTAATAACAAAATTTTTAGACCTCTTTTCTTAATCATTGTTTACAATTTATATACAATTTCCCTTTTATCATGTCAATACAAATTATTACATTATTATCACTATCAGTCATTTATTTAACAATAGTTTGTCTAAGTTTAACTTATTTTTCTACTTTTTTCACCATTTAAATTACCAAATTTCATCATCAAACCAATACACATGTATGCATTGTTATCATTATCAATTATTTACCTAACTTTATCATTATCACTACATTTTTAACATAATGCTCTAATTTTAACTAAATTTAACTAGTGATTTATTATTAATTTTCATATCTCAACCTGTGTCTTTCCAATAATAGTGTAGTCTTATTTCTTTTACCATTTGTGGAATTAGTCTTCTGATTATTTCCTTAATCAAATTTGTTTGGACTTCTCTTCGCAACTTGCTGCTTGTTACATATCTTGTAAAATCTCGAAACCCTCCATCAGCTTCTTTAATCAGCTTATCTTTGGTTATCAGTAGTGTTTTTGTCAAAGTTCTCTCCTTAAGTCCATCCATTCTTCTATTTTTTTTCTTCTTCTATACCTTGAAATCTGTAGTAAAGCACCTTTCCATCTATCTTCCCTTTCCTTGTTCCACTCTTTCCATCTCCAACCACACTCAGTTCACTGTCAATATCCACAGTTATCTTGCCTCTTTGTTCATTTTTCCCTTGGGTTTTTAGGACTCTAACCTCCACTTTTTCCATTTGTTGGATATCTTCCATTTTTCCATCAGGTTTTACCACATTAAAATTTATATTTTCAATGTTTTCCCATCTCTTCTCAATTCTATCTGTTGTTTCTAATAACTTTTGAATTCCAAACATAATCTGTTGTAATGTTATGGTTTCTTTTTGAAGTCAAGCCATCCTTCCAATTAGTAAACACTGCCACTCTAGTTTAAAAACAAATCTTTGTTTTCACTTCTTTCCAGCTACCAACAAGCATCCAGAGAGCACCTGCATAAACAACCCATGCTCTTCTCTATAAACAAGCTGAAGCCTTTGAAGTGCAAGGTCAAAATGATCAAAGGGGAAAAAGAAAAAGCAATGTTTCCAGGTCTCAACCTCCAACCTCCAAGTGGCAGTGTAACTTCTTTTCCCTCTAAGATTACTACCCTCTTTATATTCCTTTTATATCTTTTTTATGTTTATGTTTCAGGCTTAGAAGAAACAAAGTCCTTAAATGAAACAAAATAAAAAGAAAGAATCTATCCCAACCAGTCTTGTAGAAATAAAGGAAAAGATTTAATCCATAGGTAAAAAAAAGAAATAGAAAAAGAAAATCCAATACTTTCACTTTAAAAAGTAATAAATGTTCACAAAACTTTCATCGTTAGAAAAAAATAAAATAAAAAAGATAACACACTGTCCAATAATGCTTAATTTCACCACTTATTTCCTTTTCTTTACCAATTTAATTTATCTTCAATCTTTTTTGGGCAGTCTTTTATAAAAATAAAATTTCCTCACCAGATGGACACACTTTCTCTTTCCGCTTTCCTCCAGTTGCGGAGCTGTCCTGACTTCAGCAGCTTGAGGCTGTGCTTTTTGTCTCTGGCAAGAAGAGATTCTCTTGGATCAAACAAGGACTTTGTGATTTCCCTGAGATCAGTAAGATGTACCCTGTCACCGTCTCTTCAGGGCGGTTTAAGTCCAAATGGACTGTCCAGCAGCAAAAGTGTTGACTGCGATCTTGGAGCTCCAAGATTGCACGTCGTACCATCGCGACGTCGCTCATTTTTTCTGGACGAGGAGGAAGTTTTGTTCTCACCATCTTCTGCACATGCTGAATGGTCCTGTTTAGGTCTGGTCAAGGTCAACCGTCTCTGCATACCAGATGGATGAAGCCACCTGAAGATGCACCCCACATGACACTCTTGGAGATTGGACATTCGACTTGGGGTTGTTGGGGGCAGGGATTTGGGTAAACCTTTGATATGTACAATTTCGCACCTTTAGCTTCAGATCTTGCTTTGCTTTCGATGCTTTCACTTCATATTCAGTAAAAGTACCTTTTCTCTAAAACAATGGAGTTGGGGGTTTCCTTTCTTGAATTTTGAAGGAGGCACGTCTGACAGCATGAATTTTGATCACATGACAATGGGGATGCAACAGTTGTGTAAAAAACAATCATGTCCAGTTTTTCAGTGCCTTGTAACTTTGAATGGTTGCCAAATGAATCCTTATAGTACTATGCATATGTTGTGGCCCACCAGCAGCCTGCGGAACTGGCAGCAGATTCAGACAATGAGGAGGAACATGGGCCAGTCCTGGAGTCTGGGGAAGGCTCTGATGAAGACTCTGTGTCAGAGGCAGAGAGGGGGCCGGAGCCATATGCCAGTTATCAGCTGCCTTCAGAGTCAGACATCAGTGAGACAGACAAACAGCCGAAGCCTGTTCCCAGTGTGTGTATGTGCAGAGTTCCCAGATGAAGAGAACAGCTAAAGAACAGGGGTCGACTTGGGAGTAAGGCCACAGGTAGACGATGAATGGCCCCTCCCAGAGGAAATAAAAGGGGAGTGGAGTTTGCAGGAAACAAATTAGTTCGCTTAATGAGTTAGTGACTCTCCAAGACCCCTTGCCAAGTTTTGCAGGTATTGGCTCTCCAAGCCAGATAAGGTCTGTGACTGTAAATCCTCCCTTGAAAGACTTTGCTAGATGTGAATGAGCAGAATTCACAGCAAATTAATAAAAGGGTTTTTTATCGGGACCAGGAGTTGTTTCATGCTGTTGGGAAGCCTAGGTCAGAACAGCATACATCCAAATTGCTGAGGAAGGAGCCAAGATTGACATTCAAGCCTGAACATATTGAGCAAAGGCCAAACTACTAGTCCACTAGGCAGCTAGCTCCCCCCCCCCCCCGGTCAAACTGCTCATATCATTAAGACGTTTTTTAAAAAACCTTGAAATTCCACCCATTTCATTCCTTTTTCCAACTATCCTGTTTACCATAAATATCACAGATGGGTTGGCAACCTTTGGAGATCCTTGATGAAGCATAATTCAAGTTGTAAGTCACTCTTGGCCTAATTGCAATTAGTTCAACAGCCCAGCGAAACCCGTCTATTGCTCCCCACCCATCCCCCAAGCCCAATGATTTCCCCAAGGAACATGTTTCCCTGCCCTGATTGACATTATTAACTCTGTCCATTACAGCATAATTTATGTTCAAATTGCTGAGAAAGAGGAAAGAAAATTGACTCTGACAGGAGCAGCTCCAATTATTCCTCCATTCATACCCAAGGTGGTGGTCGGGGGGGGGGGGGGGAAGAATTCATATTTCCTAATCTGTATATGTGTAAGGGACAGAAGCCAAAATCTCCTTTTTCACTGCCTTCATATTTCTGACTCTTAACACTGCTGGCTTTTCTCCACCCACCCCCTCCTCTAATGTAGGAAGTTAGCTGGGCTGGGGAATATTTTTAGGGCTGTGCAGCACCTCGGATGCAAAAGGCTAAATATAAGTTGGAGTGCGTGCAACGCATGGAGCATGTGTGGTAGCTGTCAGGGACACCTTAAAGCATTGCTTTTCAAACTTGGCAACTTCAAGATGTGCAGACTTCAACTCCCAGAATTTGCCAGCCAACAAATGCATCATGGGGAATTCTGGGACTTGAAGTCCACGCATCTTGGAACTGTCAAGTTTGAAAAAGGTTGCCTTAAAGCAGGGGTGTCAAATTCAATTCCATTGAGGGCCACATCAGGGCTGTGGTTGACCTCAGGGGCATGGGCATGGGCGAGCATGGCTGACTGGGTGGGTGTGCCCAGCTTGATGCCATTCCCCAAACTTCTGGCATGTTTCCTCCTTACATTGGGTAGACCGGGCTGAAGCGACATGGGATGGCTTCTTACATTTTTCAGGGCGGCCCCACGGGCCAGTTCCGACCACATCCCGGCCACATACGGCCCGCAGGCCTTGAGTTTGACACCCCTGCCTTAAAGCAACTTTTCCTGGGCTCTCTCAGTTGCCTTATAATTCTGTAAAAAGTGAAGTCTGGTTTAATGTGTTCATTAAACCCTCTTGTTTGTTCTCCCCACACCTTTCAACCCCTCCACAGTTGAGCAAGATCAAGGAAGCTGAGATTTCGGATCTTTATTGTTAGTGTGAGGTAAATACAGAATCTTGGAAGCAATTCTTACGATTCCACTAGGCCATGGGTCAGCAAACTGCGGCTCTGGAGCCGCATGTGTCTCTTTCCTCACTCTGCTGCGGCTCCGTCACCAGTCGGTGCCATAATTTTGAGAGGAGCTTCTGGGGTGGGGGGGGGGGAGAGAAGCACAGGAGAAAGCTCTATGGCAAGGGGAGGGTTTTCCAGTTGTCTCCAAAATTGATAGGGCTTTCGGTTATGACAGGTAGAGGAAAAAGTACATCGAGCTAGGAGGAGACTCTAGGGGGGGGCTAAACTTCCGGTCAGCTCCAGAATTGAACAGGGGCCTTCTGGCTAGGTCCTTTGTGGCTCCCCGTGTTTTCTTTTCTGTGGGAAACGGGTCCAAATGGCTCTTTGAGTGTTTAAGTTTGCCAACCCCTGCATTAGGCCAAATTGTGTGTGGGGGGACACATTCAGGTAGTGCTTGACTTACAATCTTTCCTAGCATTAGTCCCTTTCTCAGGGGATCTGAGTCTTCATGTTATATATGGCTTGAAATAGGATAATTTGAGCCTGGTCATGTGTGCCTCGAATGAGAACCTGGCTTGATTTATTTGATGATCCATCAGTATATTTTCCTGGATGTCCATGGTAACTTCTGGAGTCTTTTCCAACACCAAATTTCAAAGCCATCAATACTCTTCCTTGACTGTTTCTTTAAAGTCCAACTTCTGTTTCCGTAGAGTATCCCAGGGTATGCCATGGCTTCCACGATTCTGATCTTGGTTGGTATAGATACACATTTAAATATTTTTTTGGATATTCAAATAGTTGCATATTTGAAATTTGGGGTGAGCAGAAATGGGGAGTAGCCACAGTCGAGGTGGTGGAGTGGTTAGAGTGCAGTACTGCAGGCGATTTCTGCTTATCACCGGCTGCCAACAGTTTGGCAGATCGAATCTCACCAGGCTCAAGGTTGATCCAGCCTTCCATCTTTCCGAGATCGGTAAAATGAGGACCCCGATTGTTGGGGGCAATAGACTGACTCTGTAAACCGCTGAGAGAGGGCTGCAAAGCACTGTGAAGCTGTATGTAAATCTAAGTGCTAGTGCCATTGCTATCTTTGGTAGCTCAGAAAAACCTGGAGCTATAGGATATCCTATTGAGATTTGATCCTAAAGACATTGATTAGAACAGCTGTTCCCAGAGCATCTAGAAAGTCCCAGTTGGTGAAAGTGGTACTAGAGATTACACTGTGAGCATCCCCCCCTCGCCAGACACACACATTTTTATTGTTAAGATGTAGAGCCAGCCTGCCATCCCTAAGGGCAGATTGTGCCACACGAAGCAGAAAGAAGTCCTAGATTCAGCACTTCGCTTCTTTTAAAAGGCTGCTTCCCACTGGGGAGCTGAAGTGCTCTCCACCAATGCTGAATTCAATCATAAACTAAACAAACTACAGCTTACCGGCTCAGTCTGTTGGGACCGTTCAAACATTCAGATCCCCCCACCCCATCATTTGTTACAATTTTATTATAATTTCACCCTGGAAGGTCCCCAAAGTTAAGCCCTCTTGTCTAGTTCACGACCCACATTCGTGTAAATATGCACTGTTTCTGCATGTATTTGCACCTTCTGTTCAAAGAAGGATCTTCCCCAGCCTATCACGAGTTTGTTGTGCATCTTGGCAGCATTCCTGCCGAATTCAGTTGTGACACAGCCTTATTCTTCCTTAGCAGGTGCTAAACTGGGCCTCTGCAGCTTCTCACAGCTTAGGGACTCATAACTTTTAGTCCTGGCCCTGCTCTTCAATTTTAATCAGTGGAAAACTACACTGGTGTGAAATCTTCTGTCCCGTTGCCAGTTGAGAACCTGCCTGTACTGACTCTATTCCTGGTCTCTTAAGTCACCCAAATTCCCACCAAGGTGATGGGTGACAAAGCCTAACCAATTTTACACATCATACACTGCTGACAGGGTTGGAAAAAGGAACAGGGGACTGTTGTCTAGGAAGTTAGCACCCACCCCTCTCCTAGAAAAATGAAATATCCTGGGAAATATTGAAAAGGCAGAATATTATATTCCCCTGGATAAGAAATATTTTTAGGTAGGAAACAGACTCACTCTTAATAGCCCCCAGCTTTGTCAATGGGCCATTAAAAGGCCTGAACCGGTCTATTCTACATAACAAAGACCTCCCCTTTCAACTCCTGGTAATGGGATTAAGGCATAATAGCATTAGCCCTTTACCCATCTCAGCACAGGGCACTTGGGAAGAAGCAATGGTCAACTAAACCTGGACTCAAAACACAGCCTAGAGAGTTGCCCCTGCATGGCCTCTTGGGGTCTGACAACCAATCAGAATACAAGATCAAAATCAAAGGCCAGAGAGGGCATAAAACCAGGGACTTTCAGCATCTTGCTTTCTTTTCTCTTCTTCACCCAACATCTTGAAGCATGTGATCACCTTTTTCGACAGGAGCTCAAGCCATGTGTCCACCTTTAAACCATCTTTCCAAGCAGCCTCCATGTTTCCAGTGTCTTTTTCCCCACTTGGAACTGAACCCAGAAGGACATTTCTTCCAACAGTTGTAACCTCAGAGCAACAAAGCTTAAACCTGCAGCAGCAGCCTCATCAAGAGTTTAGGATGAAATGAAACCAATATTAGAGGGAAAAGGCAGTAAAAGGCAGGGACATTGCTAGGGAATGTTTGTTTCATAGTTGAGATGTGCTGTATACAGGTAGTCCTCGACATACCACCACAATTGAGCCCAAAATTTGTGTTAAGTGAGTTTTGCCTCATTTGAAGACTTTTCTTGCTACAGTTGTTAAGTGAATCACTGCCGTTGTTAAGTCAGTAACACAGTCGTTAAGTGAATCTTGATTTCCCCATTGACTTTCCTTGTCCGAAGGTTACGAAATGGGATCACATGACCACAGGACAATGCAACCCATCATAAATATGTGCCAGTTGCCAAAAGTCTGAATTTTGATCATGTGACCATGGGGATGCTTGATTGATTGATTGATTGATTATATTTGTATGCCGCCCTTTTCCCCCCGAAGGGGTCTCAGGGCGGCTCACAATTCAAATCAGGGAAGGGGGTACAGACAAAAAATAAAACAAAACATAATAATGCATAATTTAAAAACACACAACAATCATACCATTCGAGACGGGGGCAACAGCTCTTTAGCCCCAGGCCTGTCAGAACAGCCAGGTTTTAAGGGCTTTGCGGAAGGCCTGGAGGGTGGTGAGGGTTCGAATCTCCACGGGGAGTTCGTTCCAGAGGGTCGGAGCAGCCACAGAGAAGGCTCTCCTCCAGGTAGTCGCCAGTCGACAGTGGCCGGCAGATGGAATTCGGAGGAGGCCTAATCTGTGGGATCTAATCGGTCTAGTGCAATGTTTAAGTGTGAAAAGTGGTCACAAATCACTTTTTTCAGTGCCATTGTAAGTTGAAACAGTCACCAAACTAATGGTTGTAAGTCAAGGACTAGCTATATAGGGAAAGGCCCATAAACTAGACTTACGCACATTATTCCATGAAGCATTTTGATGACAAATATGCCTCCCTTTTGAATCCACGACTCAAAGCATAAAGCAGAGCCAGATATTTAATGGCGCACTAAGTTTCACGATCCTCCTATTATCTAAGGAGAGCCATGTAGGCACTCTGAGCCTTCCAGCAGGCGCTTCCTGGAACAAACCCATAGAGGCACTTTGCTAGAGAGACATATCTCTTGGGATGGTTTATATGCTTTGGCTTACTGTAATTCAAAACAGAGAAAGGCTTCTAGTCAACCAATCCACACTTGTCTGAGTGTAGGAACCATTGAACGAATAAGGTTTACTTCTTAATTGTGGACAAGCTGGCCCTTTGCTGTTGGCTTTCTCTCAACCCCAGTATTCCATCTGCCATGTGGAAATAATGATCCAGACTTCTCATGAAAGGTTGTTATAAAGCAGTGGGCCCTTTAAGACTTGTGGACTTCAACTCCCAGAATTCCTCAGCCAGACATGGTGGTTGGGAAATTCTGGGAGTTGAAGTCCACAAGTCTTAAAGTAGCCATATTTGCAGGCCCCTGTTATAAAGAATAAAGCAAGATATCGGTAAAATGTCTTAAGTGCTATGATATGAGAGGAAAATATTCAGCCCTAGCATGTAAATTATGTCCCATCATCCTTTATAATTGGCTACACTCGTTTGGCCTCTGGGAATGCACTAGAGGTCCACCAATAGTCGTAGATTCTCCACCAATACCATAGAGATATGTGTGGTGATTGGTCCCTATTGTAACAGAACACTCTAGAACACCATTTTGAATAGCCCAATAGTGGAAAATGAATTTCTGCAGTCTTAGAAATGAGTCATTTTTAGCAATGATAGCAATCCCTTTCCATCTGAATGCTTCCAGATGTATGGACTTCAATCCCCAGAATTCCCCAGCCAGCAGAGTCATTGTTGAAAATTCTAAGAGTTAAAAGTCCCCATATATCTTAAGGACATCAATAGCAATAGCACCTAGACTTATATATCACTCCCATAGTGCTTCACAGCGCTCTCTGTGCAGTTTACAATGTCAGCCTATTGCCCCCAACAATCTGGGTTCCTCGTTTTACCAACCTTGGAAGGATGGCAGGCTGAGTCAACCTTGAGCCCCATGAGGATTGAATTCTGGCTGTGGAGGAAGGCTGGGGAAGGCCAGAATTCTACAGAATTGAAGAGGAGTGACTGAACACCTTTGTTGGTGTACCATTGGGTGAGAATCAAGGGACTGGACACCCATTGGAATCGCAGCTCATGGTTCTCTGTCAAACACAAGAAAAGCTAGGAATGACATATTCATCTATTATTCTGCTTGCCAGGAAGATGGCAGCTGGCTCAAGCAAGGCAAGAGTTAAGGCATTCACTGCCAGCTCCTGCTGAGCCCTGATTCAGCATCTAGAGCTCCAGGTGTGCTTTGATCAACAACAGTCAGGAGTCTCTGATTCCACACATAGTCAAGGGCAAGGGGCAGAATAAGGGACATTGATTATCCAGGTAGGAGCATTCATTCCGCTGGCGTGCTCTCCCTCCCCTCCACCATTTCTTGGGCTATGGTGCAGCCTGCAAGCTCCAGTTTGGAAAATAAGAAAAGATAATTGTGCCTCTATTTCTTCAGGTCCTTCCTGCTGGAGAGCTTGGTAGAGTTGACATTCCTTCATGCAGTTTGGGTCTGGATGCCAAGTAGAATGTCATCCAGGGGGACACTATAACACTGCACACAAAAAGGGAAGGACCTGGAGAGAGATGATAGCAGTGTTCCAATATTTGGGCGGCTGCCACAGAGAGGAAGGGGTCAAGCTATTTTCCAAGGCACCTGAAGGCCAGACAAGGAACAATGGATGGAAAATGAACAAGGAGAGATTCAACCTGGAAATAAGGAGACATTTTCTGACAGTGAGAGCCATCAACCAATGGAACAGCTTTGCCTTCAGAAGTTGTGGGAGCTTCATCACTAGAAGCTTTGAAGAAGAGATTGGACTGAAATGCTGTAGGGTCTCCTGCTCGGGCAGAGGGTTGGACTAGATGACCTACAAGGTCCCTTCCAACTCTGTTAATCTACCGTATTTGAATAGACATCCATGTCAGGATATTCAGAGGTAGTGGGTAGACCAGTCACTGGGGAAAACCAGGTGAAAAGAAGTCTTAACTTAACCTTGTTGGAGGGCTTCCCAACAACAGCCATCTGGCTTCCTTAGGGGAACAGGGTGCTACTTAAGCCCAAAATCTAATCTAATAAGAACCTCTATTTTGCACACAGTTGAAGATCCAGGTATGCCATAGAGCAGCAATGGCAAAACGTTTTTGGCTTGTGTGCCATAAGGGGGCGGAGCGAAAAATGGCTTTAAAAAAAGCTGAACTCAGCTGGCCAGCTGACAGGGCAATGCTTCGTGTGTCGTGACAAATGGCTCCGCGTGCCACCTGTGGCATGCGTGCCATTGGTTCGCCATCCCGGCCATAGAGTCATTGATAAATATTGCTTCTTATTTAATGTCAGAATTTTCATGAACTGGAAGAGACATGGTAACAAGGTCAACCAATGTGGCTTATTTGGAAACAGAAACTTAAGTAAGAAGTCTGGGTGTGGCTTAATTCTATTAAGCTCCAAACTCTGAATTGAAACCAATCTCTCCTCTGCCAGTGTTTTGTCTGTAACTACTACCACGTTGGAGAATCCACTCTTGGTATTGTACATTTACTCCTGTGTTATTATGTATATAAAGAAGCTAATGAATCCTGCTGAATCAGCTATCTGTGTGTGCTTTCTGGATGTGATTTCTGCAACAAACTCTGACGTTTAATACAGGAACCAACTTTTCCTGGTTGGTGTCTGCTAATAAAAACTTCCATCCATCAGATGTATGCTGGAGGACCACAAGTTGGGGGTGGCAGAAAAGCAATGACATCCTTGAAACCCCTTCCCCAACCCAGTGACCTTCAGATCTACAGGATGATAAGGCTGCTTTAGTTATTGGTTCTGAAGTTCCATCTCCCCGGCAGATTTTCATTGTTTCATTCAGTTCTTTTATGGCTCATTCATTTAGTCCAATTGTTCGAAAATGCAACTGACTAAACTCAATAGGATTTAAAGTATTATCTTTCCCCCAAAAGTTGGCTCACAGCATGGTCTGTGATATATAGCTAAAATCCAAGGTATTAAAACAGAAAAAAAAATTATATGTACTGCAGCTGCCAAAAGAATCAATGCAAGTTTGGATTGCATCAACAGAGGTATACAATAGTGTCAAGATCATGAGAAATGATGGCATTATTCTATGCTGCACGGGTCAGGTTGCACCTGGGCTGCTACACTCAGTTCTAGACACCATAATATAATAAGGATGCTAAGGAACTGGAAAGAATGCAGAGAAGAACAACAAGATGATTGAGAGGCTCGAAAGTTCTATTATTTGGATTGATTGTGTGCCATCAAGTCATTTTCAACTCCTAGCTACCACATAGATTTTCTCCAGGATGATCTATCACTTACCTGTCCAGGTCTTCCAAAGTGCACTCAACACCACTGTAACTCAGTCCCTTAACTTCGTTCCTGATCATCCTCTTCTTCTCTTTCTTTCCACTTTTTCAAGAATTAGAGGCTGTTCCAGAGAACCCAAATAGGATAATTTGAACCTGTAATTCCTAGGAGGAAGGATTCAAACTTAGTTCAATTTGATACTGTGTTTCTTGACTTTTATTGCTAGACCTAGCAAATCATTTGCAATTTCAGTTCTCGGGGTGCTATCATTAATGTAATGCACACTATTAATATGCTTACCACCAATTTTAAAACCATGCTCATTTTTTTCCAATCCATCTTCTCTTTATCTATATATATATAAAAGCCAAATACCACTCATTTATCACGAAATCTCCAGAACCGTAAAGCCTACAAACTTGAAATTAGTTACGTACTGTATGTTCCTCTTGGCTTTTAGGTGCTCGCTAAGAACGGATTTTTCAAAATGACCATCTGATCATTAGTATTTCTTATACAGTAATTAATATGCTCTGATGCTAAGGAGTTCTACTCCCTCTCCCCACCTGAAAAGAACTCTGTTCCAACTGCCAGTTGCCTCACATTCCGTTACCTCAGTTCAAACTGGCAGACATTCTACTCCTTCACTCAGGAGCGGTCTGGGGCTCCTTACAGTACTACATATCAGTACCTCACCAAAATGTCTACGCTTTCCACCTATGGAACTGCTTTCAGACTCAAGGTGGTGGGAACGATATTCCCTTATGTGTTTCAATCACAGACCACCACTGAGCCAACGGATTGAACTAGAGTGAAACGGATTTCTCCTGCATTGCCCAATCACATAGTTTCATTGCGAAGCAAGGGTATCCATACAGTCTTCAGGTTACAGACATTCATTTAGTGACCAAACTTACAATGGCACTGAAAAAAGTGATTTATGACAATTTTTCATGCTTGCAACCATTGCCCCATCCCCATGGTCACGTGGTCAAAATTCAGATGCTTGGCAACTGGTTCATATTTATGGCAGTTGGGACCTTCTGACAAGCAAAGCCAATGGGAAAGCCAGATTCATTTAACAACTGTATTACTAAGTTAACAACTACAGTGATTTACTTAACAACCGTGGCAAGAAAAGTGGTAAGATGGGGCAAAATTCACCGAACAACCATCTTGCTTAGGAACAGAAATTTTGAGCTCACTAGTGGTCCTAAGTTACCTGCAGTGTATGTTGCACAGTTAAAAGCTAGACCCTAGATCGGGCTGTCAAACTTGATTTCATTGAGGGCCGCATCAGGGTTGTGTTTGACATCGGGGTGGCGGGGGGAGGCATGGCCAGGGTGGACATGGCCAGCTTGACGACACTCATGTTTGGTTTGGTTTATTAGATTTATATGCCGCCCTTCTCCCAAGGACTCAGGGCGGCGTACAACATTAAAAGAAACACATAATACAAAAGTTAAAAAAAAATAGAATATCCCAAACAAACCCAATTAGAATTGACGATAACATATTTTTTTAAAAAAATCGAATTAAAATTAACAATGATCAATAATTTATTTTGTTTTGTTCAGGCCAGGCTAGCTTTCTGGAAAAGCCAACTTTTTAGGGCGCGTCGGAAGGACAGGAGGTCAGGGATTATATGAAGCTCCGGGGGCAGCTCATTCCAGAGGGAAGGCGCTCCCACAGAGAAGGCTCTCCCCCTGGGGAACGCTAGCCGACACTGTCTGGCCGACGGCACCCTGAGGAGGCCAACTCTGTGGGATCGCACTGGACGGTGGGAGGCTACCGGTGGAAGTAAGTAGTCTCGCAGGTACCCTGGGCCTAAGCCATGGAGCACTTTAAAAGTCATAATTAGTACCTTGAATCGCACCCGGAAGACAACCGGCAACCAGTGCAGGCCGCCTAAAAGGGATGTAACATGGGAGCACCTAGGTGCCCCCATGATAACCCACACAGCCGCATTCTGGAACAGCTGAAGCCTCCGGGTGCTCTTCAAGGGCAGCCCCATGTAGAGAGCGTTGCAGTAGTCCAGGCGAGAAAGGTTGGTTGCCTGTGGTGGCCCGAGCAGTCTGCCAGTGAAAACAGGCTCCTGAGCTTTGTTTTCAGCAGCGACAGCCTCCTGCAGCCCTCTGCCAGTAAAAATAGAGCTCAGGTTTTCACTGGCAGAGAACTATAGGGGGCTGTTGCAGCCAAAAACAGAGCTTGCGAGGGCAGCAAGAGGCCCCGAGGTCCATTTTCACTAGCAGAGGGCTGCAGGAGGCTGTTACAGCCCAAAACAGAACCTGGGACAGATGCACGTGGTCCTCCCGAACTCCGCTTTCGCTGGCAGAGGCTCTGCAGGCTGGTCCTTAGCTGTTTCCAGGGCAGTTCTGTGGGCCAGATCTAAGCACCCTGTGGGCTGGATCCGGCCCAGGGGTCTTGAGTTTGACATCCCTGATCCAAAGAGTGTGAGACGTTTTGCTTCTCACCTAAGAAGCTTCTTCAGTTCTGCGCTTCTTGGTTTGACCAATTCAACCAATTTGATTCAACAAGTTCTGTGCTTTTTCAAAATTAGGGCCTGACTAGGTGGCTCCGTGGTCAAGACACTGAACTTGTCGATCAGAAAGGTCGGCAGGTTGGCGGTTCGAATCCCTAGTATAGGTCTCCTGTGTGAGCAGGGGGTTGGACTAGATGACCTCCAAGGTCTCTTTCAACTCTGTTACTGTTAAAAGAATTGTCCTCTGACAAGTCTGAGCTTCTCAGTTTCTTGAGTGAAGGTGCAGATACCTGTGTTGGCTTGTTTGCTGTTTCTACTAAATAATTTGACGACATTCATATGTTTCTTTTAAAAGCTGTCATAAATTTCCACCAGAGGCCAGAGAACCTTCATTAAATATTCTCAGTAATGGTATGTTTCCCCAAAAAAGTCACATATCAGCTTTTTGGACTAGGGAAGGTAGGAAAAGTAATCACCTTGCATGAGGACATTGCAAATAAAGCAGGCTGGCAAACAGTGTCCCAAACAAATTCCAGCAAGGTAATCAAAATTTCTACCAATACTGACACAGCTATCTGGACTGAAAAGAGCACTTTGCATTCCTAGACTCTTCTTACACAAGGAGAAATAAATAAAGGCTAAAACATACAAAAGAGCAGGTGCACAGAAAAAGACCCATTCCAACAAATTCTGATGAGTAGCCTCCGCTAGACTTTCTGACATCTGTATTGGTAAATCATCCTATCCAATCTGCTGCCCTCCAGATGTATTGGGGCTATAACACCCACTGCACATCTGGAGGATAGCAGCTGTAGAAGATTTGAGTATTCATTCCCTTCCACGAAACAGCTGCTTTGGGCCGCAGGAATGGCTTCATGTTCCTGAGGGAGAGTTTTTTCCCAGTAAAATAAAAATAATTATAATAAATCAAACCTTTTTGACACATCCTGATCAGTTCATGTAGTGTGAGGCTTGCCAAAAACCAACTCAGCTATAGGAAAACAAGAAAGAAAAGTGCATTGATTTTTTGGGGAGGGGGCAAAATCCAGTGGCAATTTTAAGATGTGTGCACTTCAATTCCCAGAATTCCCCATCCAAGAAATCTTGGAATTCAAGTCCTTTCATCTTAAAGTCATCAAAATATGAAAAAGGCTGATGTAGAACTTAGAAAAAACTTATGAAGATCTCAAAACACAAGGAATAGCTAACCACCTTGATTTAAGGTTAGCTTCAGGGAGCAATTCTTATTCAAAACAATATACCGTAACTATGCCTTTCTATAGGAAATGTAGTGATTTGGGGAAAGGGGAAATAGGGACAATTGTGTAAAGCAATTATCTCATTGGTCCAATGATTAAGGCACCAGGCTAGAAATGAAGAGAGGATGAGTTCTGGTCCCACTTTAGGCCAGCTGGATGACTTTGAACCAGTCTATCTCTCCTAGCTGAGGACATCAGATTTGGGCAGGTGTCTCCTTTCACAATCAATGGAACAATACTTGGTTGATCTGAAAAGTGGGGGGGGGTTCCTGCATTTGTGGGACAACACTAGGAAGTGGGAAAAGACTTCTGAATAAAATAAATAATTAGTCTATTAGCTATTCTCATTTTGATGTTTTATTGTACACTTCCCAGAGTTCCCAGCTTAGAAATGTGCAATAGCACTAGCACTTATGCCCTGATTCACAGTGCTTTACAGCACTGTTCAAGCAGTTGACAGAGTCAGCATATTGCCCCCAGTCAGAGGTGGGCGTCACATACTGTAACAACCAGTTCGCCGAGCACTGGAAATGTGAGCGCCGTCTGTACCTGCGTGCAACATCAAAACACACAGTGATTCGCTCGCGCGTACCTTCCACACATGCATGCGGCATCAAAAAAAACCCAGCGATATAGGCAGGGATGGTATTCACTTATTTTCCCTACCAGTTCGCAAATGTGAGCGTGCAGCATCCATGCATGCGATTAGTCTTCTGCACGTGCACTTTTCATGCGTAGGCCTTGCACGAATGCATGGGGCTTGAAAATGTGCCTAAATAGGGTGGCATAGAGCCAGGGCAGGTGGGCGGGCACACCCACAATTTCCACTACCAGTTCGGGCGAACTGGTACCCCCTCTGGCGAACTGGTATACCCACTCTGGATATAGGATGGGATTGTGCCCAATGCAGGTTGCAACTACCGGTTCGCCCAAACTAGACCAAACCAGCAGCAGCCCACCACTACCCCCAATAATCTGGGTCCTCTGTATAAATAAATTCTCTCCACCATTTTTAACATTAGACGGATATTTGAAATAATTGCACCATTTCAGTTCAAACAGCTGGCACTGACCTCCCAGGCAGCACATATAGGGATGGGAGTGATTGGGGTGGGGTGGGGGGTGGAATGACATCACACACACGCAGCCACACAGGACTTGTTAATGCCAAATGCTTATCTCAAAAAACGACAACTTAACCCAAGTCAAAGGAAATCTGGGAAGAAGCGTTTCAAAGTATCCCAAGAGGCATCACCTGAATTAAAATTAACTCACTCTGACACCAGGAATTCCTCCTTCCTAGAGTCTGTATTCATCCCAGACTAACATGGCATTAATTATACCTTGCTGTAATCTATAAAATTATTCCTTCCTAAACCCTACATAGCTGTGTAAGGTTTGATGTGGAGGCCCAATTACGTGAATCATCTTGATTGCAATTTCATGTTCCTGTGTGCTCAGGTTGATTGTGCAATCGGGGTTGTTCTTCACACACTTTATCCCATGTCAGAATGGCTACCTCTCAGTTTAGGGCATTCTCCAGCTTGCTGTTGTTCATTGTGAAATTGTGTCCAACCCATCACGACCCCATGGACAATGTTCCTCCAGGCCTTCCTGTCCTCTACCATCCCCTGGAGTCCATTTAAGCTCACGCCTATTGCTTCAGTGACTCCATCCAGCCACCTCATTCTCTGTCCTTCTTCTTTTGCCCCCAATCGTTCCCAGCATTAGGCTCTTCTCCAGCGAATCCTTCCTTCTCATTAGGTGGCCAAAGTACTTGAGTCATCTTCAGGATCTGACCTTCTAAAGAGCAGTCAGGGTTGATCTCCTCTAGGACTGACCACTTTGATCGCCTTGCAGTCCAAGGGACTCGCAGGAGTCTTCTGTTGTCATATAACTCCTTGTGTAGGTGTGGCGGTCACCCATGGCCCAGTGCATAACAGGGCATGCGCAGCCACGCTGAACCACACAGGAAAAAACAAACTCCTAAAAGACATAACATCCTGATAGTTCACTCTAGATGTGCCTTATCCAACGACGCTCAGGATTTGACCATATATAGACAGAACTTCCCTGAGCAGTAGATTACCAATTGTAGTTTGACAGGCTGTCTTAAATCACATGCTGATTGCTCCTCCTGCCTTTGTCCTATCTCAATAAAAGGGGCTCCCAGACCCCAATCTGGGTCGCCTCATCCCGAGAAAGCTCATGTCCGTGTCTTTTCTCAACATTGGCCTCATGGGCGAACCACGGGTACTTCACAGTCTTCTCCAGCACCAGAGTTTAAAGGCATCAATTCTTTGGCACTCAGCCTTTCTTATGGTCCAACTTTCACAGCCATTCATTGCAACTGGGAAAACCATAGCCATGACTATAGACACTTTTGTTGGCAGGGTGATGTCTCTGCATTTTTGTATGCTGTCTAGATTTGTCACAGCTTTCCTCCCCAGGAGCAAACATCTTTTAATTTCTTGGCTGCAGTCCCCATCTGCAGTGATCTTGGAGCCCAGGAAAATAAAATCTGTCACTACCTTCATTTCTTCCCCATCTTTTTGCCAGGAATTGAGAGGGCCAGATGCCATGATCTTAGTTTTCTTAATGTTGAGTTTCAAGCCAACTTTTGCACTCTCCTTCTTCACCCGCATCAAGAGGCTCTTTAGTTCCTCTTCACTTTCTGCCATCAGTGTGGTATCATCTACATATCTGAGGTTGTTGATATTTCTCTCCGTAATCTTAATTCTCCATCTAGCTCCTATATTTGGAATTTGACTTCCTGTTGAGTGCATATCTGAGTACTGATCCCCCTAGGTTAAAAAAAATCCTTAAAATACTCTTCTTTTATAACTTTATGATGAAGCTGGAAGAACTGTTCTTGTCAGTAGCACAGCGATACGGATTTAAATTATGATAGTACAGGTGTTACATAACATTTTTATATTCTTGATGACCAGCTGTATTTTTTTAGTTTTGCTTGTTCTGGATTAAGTACAAGGATTAAGTACATATAAATATGATTGCTAGGAATAATTTCAGAATATAGGCAATGTTCATTTCATGGGTATTTTTTCTCTATTTGAAGGAGGGCTATCAGATTGAGGCTGTAAAAATACAGATGCCTCTAGCTAGCACCCGGAATTGGCATTTTCTGGCATTTCTTTGCTGTTATCTTGTCATTGTCTAGATTTTGGCAGCTAAGATCTAGTTGTGCTAGTTTTTAAAAATGCACAAATAATGAAAAACCTGGCTGCTGCAGAATATTGATTTTGACCTATCAAGCCATGGGTGTACCCAGGAAATCAGAATAATGACACCTGCCTGAATTCACCTCCATAACTACTCCCAAACAGCAAGTGAATTCAGTTTTATTTCAGCATGGGGCTTATTTTAACAGTACAGTCTGGAGAGCACACCTGTTATACTAAAATATCAGGATTTTTCAGAAGGAGTGGTGTGGTGGCCTAGAGGTCAAAATTTCGCCTCTCAATCAGGAGGCTGTGAGTTTGATCCTAGGTAAAGGCAGATATTTCTCTCTCTGAGCACAATGAGAATATATCTGGTGAACAAATCTCCGCATTGGCGTCAGGAAGGGCATCCGGCCAGTAAACATTCTGCTAGTTCCATTCAGTTGCCCAGACTCCACCTTGCGAGGGATTATGGGGTTGTTAAACAATGATGATGATCAGGATTTGACAGAATTGCTTTTTGAGGAGTTAGAAAACCAGGATGATAGAAAACCTGGTTATTTAGAAAACAGTCAAAATTCACCTCCTCTTTATTAAGGTACTTTAGGGATTGGGAACATATTTTTTTTTAAAAAAAAAAAACCTGAATTGAATTGTTACCGTACAGGTAATCCTCGTCTTACAACCATTCATTTAATGTTGAAAGTTACAACAACATTGAAAAAAATGACTCATGACCAATTTTTAGTTATAACAATTGCAGCATCCATATGATCACATGATCAAAATTTGAATGCTTGGCAACTGGCGTCTATTTATGACAGTTGCACTTTCTCATGGTCATGAGATCACCCACTGAAACCTTCCCATTTAAGTAATGTCAGTAGGCAGGCCAGATTTGCTTAATGACCAAGCAATTCACGTAACAACTGCAGTGATTCGCTTAATAACTGTGGCCAAAAAAGGTTGTAAAATGGGCCAAAACTCACTTAACAATTGCCTTGCTTAGCAACAGAAATTTTGGGATCAATAGTGGCCATAAGTTGAGCACTACTGTATCAAGTCATTTTTTTCACTCCCAGGTAAAAGTAAAAGTTCCCCTCGCATATACGTGCTAAGTCATTCTTGACTCTAGGGGACGGTGCTCATCTCCGTTTCAAAGCCAAAGAGCCAGTGCTGTACAAAGACGTCTTTGTGGTCATGTGGATGGCATGACTAAATGCCGAAGGCGCATGGAGCACTGTTACCTTCCCACCAAAGTTAGTTCCTATTTTTCTACTTGCATTTTTACGTGCTTTCGAACTTCTAGATTGGCAGAAGCTGGGACAAGTAACAGGAGCTCACTCCATTATGCGGTGCTAGGGATTCGAACTGCCCAAACTGCCAATCTTTCTGATTGACAAGCTCAGCACCAGCAACCACATAAATAAATTTTCTCTGTGACTATCTGCCCCTAACTTAGCCTTTCAAATCTTCCAATGGTGCCCTCATCAGCACAATAGCTAAGTCTTTCCTTCTACCATTCCCATTATTTGACCATCTTTCAGAGTGCTGGTTCATCACAACAGGTGTTTGGAGTAGCATAATTTGAGCCTGGGCATTTGTGAGAACTGTGGGTTGATTTATCCAATAATCCATTTGTTTGTTTTCTGTCCATGTTATTTTCTGGAGTCTTCTCCAACACCTAAGTTCAAAAGCATCAATATTCTTTCTTTAGGCAGAAAAAATTAAATATACAAATGTAAGATAGAAGAAATGTTGCTGGATGGTAACAATATCTTCAAAAATAATGTTTAGGTGTCTTAGATGGTCAGTTAGCACATAAGCCAATAGTAGTACTACCATAAGTGCCTCAGCAAAGTCAAGGAATTAACCTCAGCCAAGTACATTCGACGAATTCGCAAGATATTAAAGTCCAAACTGAGTGGAGGAAACATCATAAAAGCCATAAATACCTGGGCTATACCTGATACTCTGCAGGAATAATTGACTGGACCCAGATGGAGTTGGACAATTTGGACAGAAAAACAAGGAAGCTTATGACAATGAATTATGCTTTGCACCCTAAAAGTGATGTTGATCGATTGTATCTACCAAGAGCAGAGCATGGTAGAGGACTGTGGAAGAAGAAAGACACAGTTTAAATGATTACATCCAGAAAAGTGAAGAACCAATGATTAAGGAAATAAATAAAGGAGGCCTTTTGAACACAACTATATTAAAAGCCGAATATAAGAAAGAAGTAATTGAGAAGCGAGCTGAAAATTGGAAAAGCAAAGCTATACATGGCCAATACTTGAAAAGTATTGAAGGCAAGCTGACCAAAAACTAAGTTGGAACTGGTGAAGATAAGGAGTACTGAAAAAAGACAGAAGGCTTTATTTTGGCAGCTCAAGAACAAGCCTTAGCCACAAACTGCATAAAGGCAAAAATTCAACATGTTACCACCAACAGCAAATGTCGTCTCTGTAATGAGAAAGATGAGACAGTCGACCACTTGATCAGCGGGTGCAGCAAAATTTCACAAACTGACTACCTACAACGCCATAACCGCGTTGCTAAGGTTATTCACTGGAAATTGTGCCAAAAGTTTGGATTTGTGTACAGCAAAAACCATTGGGACCATCAGATTGAGGTTTTAGAGAATGAGAAAGTCAAGATCTTGTGGGACTTCAGAATTCAGACTGACAGGCACTTGGCCCACAACACACCTGACATAACAATAATTGAAAAGAAAAAAGTATGGTTCATTGACATTGCAATACCTGGAGATGCACGAATTGAAGATAAACAGCAAGAAAAAATCACAAAGTACCGGGACTTGCAAATTGAAGTTGAGCGACTGTGGAAAAAGAAATCATGTGTTGTCCCGATTGTAATTGGAGCCCTTGGAGCAATACCTAAAGGGCTACCACGCTATTTGGAAATTTAAAGTTTATCAGATTTGAACATTCTGATTCTACAAAAAAACCACCCTACTTGGAACAGCTTATATCCTCCAACATTACCTTAACAGTTCCTAAGTCCTTGGTTAGGACTCAAGCTGTGGAGCTACCAACCAGCCCCAAAGGTTGTGAATCTCTCCAAAGATTAACCACATAATAATAATCCAATGCCTTCTTGCTGGCACTGTTTTATCACTATTTATTTCCTTTTTTACAGTTGTTGTTAAGCAAATCATATTGGTCATTAAGTGAATCCAGATTCCCATTGGTTTTGTCAGAAGCTAGCTGGAAAGGTTGCAACTGGTGATCACAAGACCCTGGGATACTGCAAACATCGCAAATACATGCCAGATGTCAAGCACCTGAATTTTGAACATTTTGACTGTGGGATGCTGCAATGGTTGTAATGATTGGTTGTAAATCACTTTTTTCAGTGTAACTTTGAATGGTAACTGTTCTGTCCCCCCTTCTCCGCTCGTTAAACAGACGACAGGCAAACAACTTAAAAGGAACTCTCTTTATCAGTTCTCGGCTCAAACTGGCTGCGAGCCCAAAAATAACATAAGTACAGTCTCTGACGAGATAACAGAATACTAAACAAAAACTCTTACAACGCAATGCACTTCTCCAAGCGTATCCTTGAATCAGGGTTACAGAAAACAAAGCACTTCTCCAAGTGTATCTTACATTAACCACGACTGATGATCAATCAATGTTGAACGAACTAAGGAACGTTGACTCCTGCAACTAGGGCGTGGCACCATTCGTCCTTTTATCCCCAGAATATCCCCTAATGAGCCCCAGCTGCATAATTAATCTTGCATCCTGAAAAGACTCACAGAAGACGTCTGCTGAGTCACAACAGGTAACTAAATGAGTGGTTATAAGTCGAGGACTACCCGCATTATGAATGGAAACTGAACAATAGGAAAAACATTTCCAACAGATCCAGGAAGCCATGGATTTCCTTAACAGGGAAGTAATCCAGACACCGTCTTTCCGGAACACTCTACACACACGACTGGATGTCCTCCAGGCTTATTTCAGTTTATAAGATTTTTCCCCAGGATAATTGATGGGTTTTCATGTGATTGGACAAGTGAATGGAACAATGCTGATTTTCTCTGCGTGCAGAGTTTTTATGTAAGGAGGCAGGGCTCACTGCATAGAATTTGCACACTCTGCAAGTGTGAAGACCAGGAGATCTCACATGCAAAAAATCCTAAACAGCAACAGCGCAGCGCAACCCAGATCTGACAGCCTAACTCAAGTGCCTTTGGTTAGTTCTATCAGTTACAGGATTATTTAAGGACTTTATATTTAGAACAGGCCACACTAAAATTCCAAATTGCGCCAGCAAAATGGAATATTTATAATACTTATATTTGTTAAGCTAGCTTAATGCACCTGAGAGTTACACTTTTAACATAGGTAGACTTTTATTTTTGTTTTTTGTTTACCTAAACTAAGGAAATGGACAACAGGGAGATTGATGCCAAAGCTGTACAGCACTTTGCATTTAATTCCAAAAAGAGGTTTTGGAGCTCTGCCGTTGCCTCCTGTTTGTAACCCTTTTAATAAATAGTTGTTATGGTTGGAAGGGAAACTGCGGAGGAAGAATAGGGGAAAAGTGCAGGGTACCATGTTCACCTCTAGCATAAACAACCCCGTTAATTACGCCTTGTTTTTGAACTGTCATTGTATCTTGCAAACATGCTTTCAAGCTTTCTTAAGCACTATAATTGCTAAAAGGCTTTAAATTAGTTTCCTCCACTAGCTACATTCTGCGCAAAATGCAAACCCCACAGTCACCCATTAATGTAGAGGATAGGTTCAGATGTTAACGACTCGCCTACTTACACCCCCCCTGTCTGTAACATTTAACCAGCATCCTCGAGAAATACCTGTAGTTGATTTGTGGTTTCCTTCCTTTTGTCTTTGAGTTCAATATTGACTGCCTGGACTGCTCCCTGCATTTTCCTGGCAACATTTTCAGAAGTAGTTTGCCATGGGCTGCTTCCTAGGGAGGGAGCATGATGGCTCAGTGGTTAAAGACACTGAGCTTGTCAGCTGGTAGAGTTCTATAAGAAGATTTGGGTTAATGTCAGGGTTCCAAGTAAGACCCCCAACGAAAGAAGACTCCAAGCCTTGAGTTTCCTCAAAGTTCCATTTTATTAGAGATGCCATATTGGCACATCTGGGAAAACCCAAATCTGAAGGTTTTCCCCACCCAATTGAAAGTTCAAGTCTCTGCCCAGCACCCACAAGTCCATCACATGGTCCAATCAGATCTGGCCCTGTCCCCAACTGGAGATGCCTCCTAGT